>NW_025224990.1:303370-606741 GCF_016746235.2 Drosophila teissieri
CACCGCGGAAATGAAAGGTTCCGAGTAAGGGTAGCGGCGACTGGGATCCGATTGTTTGGGTTGGTAAACGATGTCCAGGTAGCTGATCCCGCCCGGAGTTAAAATAATAAACAAAAATAAGAAGAAACGCAACACAAAACGCGTAGCACATTATTTAAAAGGACGGATCACACGAACGCGCACAAAACATAGGATATATTTAGGTATACGTAGATTCAAATTCACATCATATCAAAAGAATTTCATGTGGGCGAAATCTGGAAGAGAAGAGGAGTAAATGTTAGAGGGCACGTGAAAGAGGGAAAAAAAAACACAGACAGAATCTCACGTGTGGGTCGAAGGGCGGTCGGAAAGAGAGTCCATCCGCAAGTGCTGGTCCGCCTCCAGGAAAAAGGGGTCCATGTCGATGCCATCTAAAGCAAGGAAGAGCAAAAAGTCAGCATGCGCAAACACAAGAGAAGAAAATGTATATATAAAACCCAAATAGGGCACTCACGTGTATGCCGAAGGTGAAATCCCGAAGAGAAAGCAGCCATCCGCGACATCTAGGTCCATCGAAGGGGGTGGGGGGTCCGAAGAGAGTCCTAAGCTGCCAAGACAAAGTGGAATGAAGGAAGGGAAAAGGAAAATTTCAAAGAGGAAAACTTACCCAAAAATTCCTTCTGCTGTCAGCATTTGCGGAGTCAACATGTGCTTAGGGAAGGGGGCGCCTCGATCACAAGGCGGTCGATCGGCACTCGATAGTGTCAATCGATGGGCAAAAACATCGGAAAAAGCAGCACATGACGGGTCACACTATGGAAATACCAGGGTCACCAAGTGGCAACGCCGCCCCAACGGGAGTTATCGGGATCTATCGGTAACAATCGATCAACGGCGAATGGTGTGACCAGATGACGAGAAGACGAAAATGTGGAAGGCGGGAAGAAGAGCGTAGAACAAAGAAGAGTCAAGGAAGTACGAATGGGCGGCAAAGTTTGAAATTTGAATTTGGACTTTGGATCCGGAGACTGGAGACCAAAGGGATAAACCGTTAGAGGAGGCCTATATAAACAGGCCGAGCGCTGGAAGCAGGACCGACAGTCAAGGAAAGCAAGTGTACGAGTCAACAACGTTAGAACGAAGTCAGCAGAGGAGCTACGACCGTGATAGTCACCAAGGAGCAAGATCGCTACGTCAAGACGTTCGGGACGAGAAGGTCTCCGAACTGAGACGCAGGTAGCTGAGGTCCAAACGACGAAGCACGAGTAGCCAGGAGGCAAACAACAGGAGAGGCCAGACCTAAGCGGGCACCCGAGGAAGCGGCAGGGATTGTGGTGTAGACCCGGTGGACTGTGTAGGAGATCGCGTGCTTGAACCAGGCGATAGCCTGGTGTGTCCGTGCAATCCAAGCAGGCGTGGTACCGGCGCCACCAGTCCGAACCAGACGCGTTGCTGTTCCACAGGCGTTTGCCTTGGGGAACACAGCCGTGAGCTTCCGTGAGTCTGCGTACGACAACAATTCCCAGCCCACGAGACGAGCGCCCAACAACGAAGGTCCGCGTCACCCAGGACGACGAAGGCGGTAAGACAGTGGAACCAGGCCGCCGAGCAGGACACCCAGGTCCGACCGCACCGGCAGAAGAGAAAAGGTAGGGTGGAACGTTCGTCTTTTACTGGGCGTCTTGCTACAGGGACTGCGGCGTATCCGGGCGATAGCGCGGTGCGTCGGAAGGAACTGAACAAGCGTCTGGCGGGACCGGCCGGGACAGAGCAAGGGACAAGAGGTTGTGGCTAGCGAGGCGTATGCCTTTGAGAGCCCCACCAATTGTTCACCCTAGTCTGGGAACGGTGACGCTTCCCTAAGCCCTCGACCTTCCTTCTCGCGCGTCAGCGGCAATACCAGGCGAAGATCCGAGGCCACGACGAGAGAGCAGAGGCGTCCGGACAATTGAAATACATTGTAAACTGAGCTCAAATAAAGACCCGAGAACGAAACTGCGAGTGTTATTACTGGTAACCGGGTGATCACGTTATTCTATAAATTTGGTGGGACGAACGCACAAACTCTACTGAGCTAGCCGCACGTATTCCGTACAACATTTCGGTATCCCAGAAATAGTGATAATAGACAATGAAAAGTCCCTTGGATCAGGTCCCATAATGCGAATGCTGCAAGACCAGTTCAATATAAAGGTCTATTAAGCACCAGCCTACCACAGTTCAGCAAACGGTCAGATCGAACGCTTTCACTCAACTCTTTCAGAAATTATCAGATGCCAAAAAGCTGAAAAATTACACAATTCATTTAGAGACCTCATAGAAAGATCTGTTGTCAAATATAACTATTCAATACATTCAACTACGAATAGGAGACCGGTTGATTTATTCTTAGGCAGAAAAGTATCGCTTGACCCTAAATTACTCCAGATAGAAAGGCAAAAAATTGCGGACAAAATTAAACTCACGCAGGAAAAAGATTGAGCTCATCATAACAAAAGTAAAGATGAGGTAAAACAATATTACCCTGGACAAGAGATATTCGTACAAAATAACAGAAGATTAGGTACCAAGTTGTCAGCCAGATACAAAAAGAAATTGTCAAAGAAAACATAAACACAACAGTACTAGCCAAAGCTTGCACGCGCATCCGGCCATGCAGCTGCAATAACAGAAAATTGCAAGATCAGCGTCTGGAGCGCTTTCCGCTGGAGCGCTGACGGCAACGAAAAGCACCGACGCGGGCAGAGGCAGCGACGGAGTTGACACTGACGCAGGCAGAGGCAGTGACGGAGTTGGCGGCATAAATATCACCAAAACTTGTAAACCCACTTCAGTTCTAATATTTATTCAAATAAAACTTATATACATGCGCGTACTCTCTCAACGCTGCTTCTCAGCTATATACTCCATATACATAAATACATGCTACATATATACGAAATTTCGCAGGCAGCTAAGAAGGCAATATAAAACGTAGACTCTTCGAAGTAAGGACGTTGTTTCCTCTTCGATGTGAATAAATAAAAAGAGACATTTTTAACCAACCACACACGGCTTCAAAATTAACATTTCCTTCCATTCGAAATTACAATCTGATCTAAAGAGATTTCAAATATGTGGCTCCAAGTGTTTGGAGTCCACAATATGGACTTACCTTATATAACCTCCTTATTCCAGCAGACTAAAGTTAATTAATTGACCTTCCCTGGCTAACCGTAAAACGACGCTTAGAACAGTATTATTTGGTCGGACTTATACAGCATTCACTGTACTGGAAAATGGGGACTTTCAATGGAAAGTGATTCTTTTCGGACGGCAATACCAAAAATTGTGGGTGTGGCACCGCCCCTTATATATTTTTTAACTTATAACTTTAGAACGGACAAAGACATTTACCTGTTTTTTTGCATTGATATACACTTTACACCAAAAACTTAACGAGGATCCCCCCCCCCCCTTATATTTAATTAACTAATATTTGTATACATAGAAAGGCCGTTTCTAATTTAAACCAAAAACAAGTAAAAAACAAAACAAAACAAAACAAGTAACCATATACAAATCAGCACATTGGGGTTAGGTTCTAAAAATTAAAATTGCGTCACTGCGGAAAACTACGACATGCCGACGACAGGACATCTGGGAGGTGAGGAAATACGTACGGAAGTGCGAGGGTTGTATGAAATCAACTGCATGTGGCCGGATAAATGCTAGCCACGGTTCCAGAGGAGCCTTGTCCCACAGTGTGTGCGGATTTCGTGAGCCCCTTTCCATGTTCAAAGCTTAAGAATTCTATGCTGCTGGTTCTGGCTGATCGGTACAAGTCTGGTACAAGCCATCCTGTACCGCAATCGACTTATTAATTAAACAAGAAGCGTTACTAAGCAACGACTACGTTTTCAATTCAGAAGTCGGATAACTTACTAAAGCCAATCGTTACTCACTGTTGTGAAATTTGTTTGTTGCTCTTCTGTCTTTGTCGCCCTTACGGAAAATGCAAATTCTTGATAACTGCGAAAGCACAAAAAAAGGCGAAATGACGAAAATTAACGAATTACGAGTGGAACAGTTGAAGGGTCTCCTATGAGCAAGAGGTCTTTTTAATTCTGGGAGCAGATAAGAGTTAACCCCTTGTTTGATGGAACACGAGAATTCTAGAAAATAGAGTTTGCAACTACGGAATAACTACAGAATAATGTGTAGGTTTTCAGGTTGCTATTATTAAGGGAGTCATTATCCTATTTTAGAGAAACGAGCATTGAAATATGGAAATTTTGTTTCCTCATAAGCTCTTGCATGAATGCCATGAAGTCTTACATGCTTTGCTGCATCGAACGCACAATAGCTTCAAAAACAATTGGCTGCTGTTGCATGTTCTCGTGAGTGTTTGTTTGATGAATTGGGTTGTCTGCTGTTGGTGCTTGGATCCCTGATTTTAGTGCACTTGCAAAGGAGAAATTTGGCACTGTTCGGTGGCTGACAGACGAAGGGATGTTAGTTGTAGTCGGTTCCACTACGATCACGAGCTGAAGCCACTCGTTTGTTTAGACGACTCTTAAGTTCCTTGTAAACAATGCATCCTCGCCAGTTAGCTGTATGTTTTCCGTCACAGTTGCTACATAATTTAATTGAGCTGTCGTTCTTGTTCTTAGGACAGTTTACTATACTGTGAGCATCGCTGCAAACGACGCAGATGGATTTTAGGGTGCAGTACGCTTTGGTGTGCCCATATTCTTGGCAGTTGGTGCACTGTACAGGGTGCCTGCGCTTGTGTGGCTCTTCGACGGCTATTCTCCGCTGCACTTAAAACTGTAGTTTATAAATATAATGTATTTAATTTTTGCTGATTTATTGACTCGATGCGGCTATTTCTTCCAGTTAAGAATGTTGATCACCATTTTTGCGTTAAAGTTGTTCTCCTTTAGTTCTTCGATAATTTCGGATTGGGTCACTGATGATTCTATTCCTTTAATGACAACCTGCAATCCTTTGGCATTAACTCTTAACTCTATTAACTCTTCCCAGCTTCATTCAGGTACTTCGTCACTGATCAGTGGCTAGACTCATCCGGAGTCTGCACTTTCGTTTCGAGTATATTTCCCTTAGTAAGAGGTAGGACATGGAACTTTTCTTTGATGATTGCAGCTAGTTTGTTATCCAATAGTGCAAAAATTAAAGGCTAGCATACAAAGATTATGAGTTGATGACTATAATGGTTTTTGGGGTGTATCGAATTCATCACCGGACAACGGCGCGCACGTCAACAAAAATTGTTGTCTATTCACGACTACAAACGTCGCTCTGAGGGCTCTTATATTGGCTGGACGAGGGTAACAATAAAATATTTTCTTTTATACCGGACACCCTTCGGTTATTATTATTACAAAAATATACGTATAAAAACAAAATTGGCACGAGAATATATGCATATATAGAAAAATGTGGAAAAACACGGGAACAGTGTTCCGTCAAACTTACCCCACTTTAATACGGAGCGATGAGATCTCGACGCGTTGGATCCTGGGTGTTGCTATATAGTGATGGAATTATACATACGCATACATTCGTGCACCAATAATTTGTAAACTGAACAGTAACGTAATATACAGAAACAAAAAAAAATAACATACACTAAGTAAAGTTCGTCTACCTAGACGAACTCATATATTATACTATATACATATATGTACGTTTGTATGAATGTTTTTCGGTGTCACGCTTCGGCCGCTACCCGATTTTAGATTACTTGAATTGTGCACTTTTTTGGGAAAGTCACTGCTGTTATTTTGTCTTTGTTGATATCCACATAAAAAAAATGAATGTTCACTTATTTATTGTTTATTTATTTGGCCGGCTATGTTTGGTAGTTTTATTTATTTGCCCGATTCACTGCTCATATCTGTCGAGCGTATTCCTTATGCTCGTCCTTGATCCTTCCAGTCTAAGTCCTGGTATCCTGGGGGTTGGTGTTGGATTGAGTCCTCGCTCTTCTCGGCAGTTTTCACTTGACCGAAGTTCTTGGCGTTTAAGATAGTTTTCACTAGAGTAGGATACCGCCCGAGGATAGACTTGCCGAGAGTAGTAGGATAAAACCTCGAAAAGGGAATCTCGAGAATTGAGTCCCGACTACTGACTCTCGAGTATTGACTCCCGAGTTTGGGTTCTCGAGAGTTGACTGGTCATCGGATTATTGTCGATTTGCATTTTCTTTGTCGCGTTCCGTCTGACTCAACGCGATGATAGTACCCCTTCCCCTGCTTTAAATTCTGGTTTTGAATCTTCAAGTCTTATGATCTTTTAAAAAGGGGGTACGTAACAAGTTTTTTTTTTGTTTTGTTTTGGTTCTTGTCCGCTTTTGGTTTCAAGAGTCGGTATGAATGCACTAGCTTTGGATTTTGATGGTTCAGCATATATGTACACCGCTGTCGGTATTGAGCACAGGGTTAATGTTGATGTGGTTGTTGTTGTTGCCATAGGTGCAGTTGCGGTAAATCACAAAAAGTAGAAGAAGTTGAAAAAAAACAACAAATTTAGTATCGGCATCAATACTGAAACCGGTCTGATAAAAATCACTTTCAAAATCAGAAACCTCTCAGAAGTCTTGTTTATAGGATACGAACGAGTCCAAAAACGTCCATATATTACCGTCCAATTGCGCTGCTTTCCCCTGCTTTCGAATTGGCCATACCGCAAAGTTTTACTAGAATACATGCAAGTGCGCAAACATCTACAACAAACGCCATCATGATGGCTCAATATATTCATCGACTGTTTAATCGAACCATTCATAATCATACCATTCACAAGCACGAACGCCACTACTGTAAATAACCAACGCAAAATCGAATCCTGATGAAAGAAATTTGGGAAGGCCACGGGAGGAAATGAGCTTATCCGCGGCTGAAGCTATGTCAACCCGGTCTGATTCACATGACAACGACAATTTGATTTCGAAAAAAACCTGGCAAAAAATATACGAAAATCCTACCTTGTAATACATCCAACAAAACCAAAAGGCTACTTACAGTAAAAGGCCAAAATCAGATTATAACCAGATCAAAACTTAAATCGCTCTCATCAACAACAAACCTTTCCCAATCCTAAAAACTTTAATCTTAATTAAAATTCGTTTAAGTCCTAAAACATCCATATTGTAGACTACTACAATGCAACATGAGTGGATTCCAGAACAACTACAACGAATTGTTAGTTCTATTAAAAGGATACAACCCAAAAAATCATCTCACTTCAGGAAACCAACATCACTTACATACAAAAAGTTCCGATTCCAGTTAACTTTGTACCACACCACCTCGCTCAGGCCAGCTGACGGTGCTTTCAGTACATAAATCAATAGAGCACTTACATATCACATGCAAGCCGACAATAGATACGGTAGGAAATCAAATCTGTAAAAAAACTCAACATTATCGCATCATATATTCCCCCAAAAAAAAATGTTCACGAATCTATTTATACTCACGAGTCCCCAGTGAGAAGACAGGAGACTTCAACAGCTGGGGATCCCCAACAAGTAACAGAAAAGAAAGAACTCTAAGGATATTTATACAAGACCACGGCTTCATTATCCAGAATAATGGCAGCCAACACCTTTTTCCACAAACAGAACGCTTACACACATCGACATCGGCTCACCAGAACTGAAAATATATTTTTTTTTTATAAATCAGTGTTTCTCCCCAAGGTATCGTAATAAAGAATGCTCCGGTAATCGTAATTTTTTTTTGCCATATATTACAGTGATATCTGATAGATTCAGCACCCTTCCTCAATGTAAGCTCTCATATTATATTTTAGTACAAACTTAACTTCGTTTTACCTTGCCGACCCCGTGCAAGGATCTGGATCCCGGCATCCATCAAGGCGCCGGACCAGATCCTTACCATGCTGCAGCGATGCAACCCGCACCTTCCCACTTCGGACTGGCAAGTGGTGAGGGTCGACGAGATGGAGGGGCCAACAAACCAGGCCATTCTCATCCTTAACAAGGAGTCCCTAGCTCCCATTGAGGCCGCTCATGGGGAGCTAAACTTCGGCTTCGATCAGGAAGGCGGTGGAGGAGTGATCGCGGAAATTGCCTCCGAGATCAGGGCATCGGAAACCGAGGACGGCTACTCGACTGATGCCTCAATCCTCAGCCTTGCGAACATGGGTCCAATGACGGACCTAGATACATCGGCCATCTCCGTTCCGAGTGCTATCATCGTACATGGCCTACGAAAGGCAAGAACCGCCGGATGAGCTGGTAAGGAGACTAACGGAAGAAAGCGAAAAGCAAAACATAGGTCTACTAATAGGCTGTGATGCTAACGCCCACCATACACAATGGGAAAGTGCAGACACTAACGACCGCGGTGAGTCTCTTTTTAACTTTATCTTTAGTTCAAATCTCTTCATATGCAGTAATGACCCCACCTTTATCATTAAGAACCGAAAAGAGGTAAACCCTAACTCTCGTCTTTAAACCACTATTAGAGACAGTAACTCACTGGAGGGTGCTAGACAAGCACTCTTTCTCGGACCACAGGCCCCTCAAAACCAGCAGTTTTTTCTAACCCAAGTAAAACAGACTGGCAGGACTAGGCGTTCTCTCCCCACTTCTATGGAACATAGCAGTCAACTCGATACTGTGCGACATGGAAGGGGGAGGGCTGCAGGATAATAGCCTATGCGGACGACGTTGCTATCATCTTCACGGGCAAATACCCTCAAACGCTATGCGATCTCATGAGCGAAAAGCTCAGTGTTTTGTCCAACTGGACCAAAAATAACGGATTAGGAATTAACTCCTCAAAGACCGAGCTGGTTCTCTTCACTAGGAAGTATAATATACCAGACTTAGTCCCTCAACAATCAAAGACTTTCCTTCAGTAGCAGCGCAAGGTACCTGGGCGTAATACTTGACAAGAAACTAAACTGGAACCTGAACATCACAGACAGATACAGGAAAGCTTCAATAGCACTCTTCACGTGCAAGAAAGCTATAGGGCTCAAATGGGGCATGACACCCTATATAGTAAACTGGATATATACGGCCATCGTCAGACCAATACTACTGTATGGGGTCGTGGTATGGTGGCCGGCCTTGAAAAAGAAATCCAGCATAAAAATGCTAGCAAAGATGCAAAGTTCCGCGGCACTCTGCATCAGTAGTGCTTTACGCACCACACCAAACGAAGCCCTAAATGCCATACTCAACCTCCCAAGCCCAGAACTAGCTGGCATGGAACAGGCCACAGTAGCAGCAAACAGGCTTAGAGATACCAAACAGTGGAACCCACAAGAAGCGGGTCACTCATGTATCCTAAAACACACCTTAATAGTCCCCTCCAGGACAGACTACTGTACTCCAACGGAATACATACAAACACCGTTCAACACTATTATCCCAGAAAGGGACGAGTGGAACTCACAGACACCTGGCCCCAGAATGCAATATGCTTATATACGGACGGGTCAAAACTACAGAACAGAGTAGCAGGAGGAGTTTACTCCGAACAACTAGGCAGCGTCTTCAAAGCGGAACTAGCAGCAATAAGGAAGGCCCTAAAGCATTTAAAAGCACTAAAACCGGAAAGCTCATACGTGAACATTTTCAGTGATAGCCAAGCAGCAATCAAATCGATTGGCTCAATCTCAAGCCACTCGAATTGCCAATCATCTTTACACGAGATGACACAACAATTCGTATCAGCCTTATATGGGTTCTCGGACACAGGGACATAGAAGGCAACTCCATCGCAGATGAACTAGCTCGAGAAGGCACATACAAGAGATGGAGGGCATGAGTATGTTTTTAGCCACATGTAAACTACTACTTAGGGAAGACCTAAGCCAAAACAAACAGACAATAATGGAAAATACCACACACTGTCGCCTAACACGCCAAATATGGCCAATAATAAACCTATAAAGAACGTCAAAGCTCTTAAGGCTGACCAGAGGAAATCTCAGCACTGCTATGAGTGTCATCACAGGGCATTGGTTGCTAGGCACCCATGCCAGAAGGCTAAATGCCCCATATAATGATTTCTGCCGTAGCTGTAGGGACGAGGAAATGGAAGAAACGGTAGAGCATCCACTATGCCACTGCCCAGCACTGCAAGCGAAAAGACTTGCTCAACTGGGCAGCAGATTCCTGATAGACACGACCGACCTATCCGACACCGATCCACATCGGATACAAAAATTCACCAGCGCCTCTGGCTGGGGAAAGTGCTAACTTCACACGAACCTCGACGGGTAAAAAGGGAAAACACACACGGTATCACAATGGACCTCTAATGGTCTAAATGCGTCGGATAAAACCGACGGCCCGCAAAAAACCTAACCTAACTTAAAATAGCTGCAATCATTTGTTTAGTTGAATGATACTTTAAAATAATCTGCCCTTTCTTAACGATATCTCTTATAAAGTGATACCTGATGTCAATATGTTTTGACCTTGAATGACGTACATGATTCTTTGTCCTGCTGAGCGCTTAAATTGTCAGTGTTCATTATTGTCGATGTTCCAGATTCTCCGCAGCCAATTTCCATTATAAGTCGTCTTAATAAAATCCCCTCCTTGCATGCTGATGATAACGCCATGTATTTCGATCACTTTTGTCACCTTTCCAGTCTGCATCCACGTAACCAATTAGAGGCTCATTGGTAACTTTATAATGCAATATTAGATCCTTTGTCGATGCCAAATATCTGAGTACGTGTTTTACTCCTGACCAATGCTCACTGTGGGGATCCTTGTTACGCTGCGCCAATTTAGATACAGAATGTAAAATGTCTAACCTTGATGATAGTGCCAACCACATGAGTTCACCTATGGTCGCTTGATATGCCTGCTCTTTGACTCCTTTGTATCCGTCTTTGTCGCATGTTATTTGGAATCCTGCATTCAGTGGAGTGGCAACTGCTCTACACCCTGCCACCGTGCCGCTGAAGCAGATTCTCAATATACTGGCTCTGACTTAGCATTATCTCGCCTAGTTCGCCTTCTCGCTGAACTTATAATCCATTTGATCTACACATTTGAAAGATTGAGCGACTATGGCTTTAATGCTGATAAGATTTTTATCTTGGCTAACTATGCTTAGATCGTCAACATATACAAGAATATACATATTCAGAAGGTCTGAGCCGTCATCATCGCTGTCACCATCTTCCGCGCTTATAAATTCGTCAATGCTGTGATCATTTTTTATCCCGATCTTGTCTTGTTTGTGTGAGCTTTCGTCGTCTGAGCTGGCTTATTCTTGCCATCTGAGCTTACGTCGTTGCTGCAGTTGTCCCTCTCGTTCTGCAGTTGCCGGTCTGATACACCGCCGCCTTGTGGTAGGGCAAACGATACGGATCCAGCATCCTTTGTCAGGTTATCAGCGCGCTCGACGAAAGGTACGTCTCTCTTTTCTCTCTTTTTTTCTCTCTTTTTTCGATAACTTGTCCTGTGCTCGGGTCGTAAAGCCTATACCCTTTGGCTGCTCGAGAATAACGGTATTCCTTCCCTTTCTGCTTGAATTTACTTCGTGCGTCGCCTTTATCCAATGCAACTGCGAAAGAACCAAAAACTTAAAAATGAGATATTGGTGGTTTTTTACCATTCCACGCTTCCAATGGTGTCATATCTCTCAGGGCGCTCGGTTCCGCAGATATACAGCTGTGTATATAGCTTCTCCCTATAAAGATTCCACCAGGCCAGATTGCGTCAGCAAGCATCGGGCCATCTCCACTAACGTACGTAGTCCTCACCGCTACTCCATTTTGTTGTTGGCTGTATGGGATTGGATTGTCAATTGCCGCTTGATCCCATTCGCTTTCAGGAAATTTTCAAAGTTTGCGTTTACAAATTCCTTTCCGTTGTCCCTGCGTATGCACTTTAGAAGCTTTCCATGAACTTTGAGAATACCTCGTCTTTGCCTTTTAAAGAGTAAACAAATATGCGACGAGACTTGTCATCTGTAAACGTGAGAAAATATAGATTGCCACCCAGTGTTCTTGCACATCTGTATGAACAAGTTCCAATATCTCACTGGCTAGGGTTTTCCGTTTTATGTGGAAAAGGCTGAGCATATATTTTGCTCAACATACATGTTTTACAGGATGGTTTTTTTTTGGGAAATTACAGCCTTCAATTACACGAACCATATTCTTCTTCACGATATCGGATACACAGCGACCATATCGCATGTGCCATATAATAATTTCTGCGCTGGAAGCCGCAAAACACTAATTGGACTTTTCATGTATAAAGATTTCCAGTTTTCTTTACTTGGAATGAACACTCACCCTTCTTTATAATCTTAGCGTGCCTTTCGTTAAAGTGCACCAAATTGCCTTTAGAAACGATGAATTTATAATAAATCCATCTTCGAATAAGTACCAAATTCACGTACCATTAGTACACAGTGATATTGATAACTCAATATTATTACCTGCTAGGTCAGAAGTTATGAGGAAAATTATAATACAAACAGACCAAGATACTGTATTAATACCTAACCAGGAAATACACCCGGGGGTATTACTAGCGAATAGTGTCGTAGCAAGTAAAACTGCAATAGTCCGAATATTAAACACAACAAATAAAATAGTTAAAATAGAAAAACCCCAGGTAAGGTTTGAATCGATAAGAGATATCGAACTATTTAAAGACAATATCAAATACCCCACCAGAAGTAGCGAAGTACTAAGTAAACTTAAATTCCCAGAGCAGTTCAAGACACAGCTTACTGAACTATGCACCTAATACTGTGACGTATTTGGCCTAGAAACATAAGCAATATCAAGTAATCATTTTTACAGACAAAAATTAAGATTAGCAGATAAAACTCCAGTTTACATTAAAAATTATAGAAACGCAGAGACGAAAAAGCCGGAAATAAATAGACAGGTAAACAAATTAATTAAGAAAGGTATTGTAGAACCATCCATATAAGAATATAATAGCTCACTTCTCTTGGAAAAATATGGCGTTTAGTAGTTGCTTTCCGACAAATTAATAAAATGCTGTTGGCAGATAAATACCCACTGCCCAGAATAAAAGAAATCTTGGATCAATAAGGTCGCGTGAAATACTTCTCGTGTTTAGATCTAATGTCCGGATTTCACCAAATCGAGCTAGATGAAAAGTGTAGAAACATAACATCCTTCTCATGGCATCCTACCGGATAATAGAAAATACGACGCTATAAAGAACTATCCGTTACCCACAGACGCGGATAGTGTACGACGTTTCGTCGCATTCTGTAATTATTACAGAAGATTCATTTATAATTTTTCACAACATTCTCGTCATTTAACGGGAATGCATTCTCGTCATATGCAGGAAAAATGTTTTATTTGAATGGACTAAGGAATGCAATGACGCATTTAATTACCTAAAGCGGGCTTTAATAAAACCTACTTAACTACAATACCCTGATTTCAGCAAAGAATTTTGCATACCCACTGACGCAAGTAAAGTTGCGTGTGGTGCAGTACTCACTCAAGAGTACAATGGTGCGCAACTGCCAGTTGCATATGCATCAAGAGCTTTCACACAGGGAGAAAGCAATAAATCAACTACCGAGCAAGAACTTGCAGCTATTCATTGGGCAATCAAACATTTCAGACCTTATATCTATGGAAGGCATTTTCTAGTTAAAACGGATCATAGACCCCTTACTTATCTATTTTCGATGAAAGATCCAACTTCTAAACTAACAAGGATGAAACTAGACTTAGAAGAATACCAATTTACAGTGGAATACATCAAGGGGAAAGATAACCACGTAGCAGATGCACTCTCTAGAGTTAGCATTGAAAACTTAATAGAAATGAATAGAAATATATTGATGGTCGACGAGATCATCAAAAAGACAGCAGACATCTGGCCAGATGAAAACAATAAATAGCAAAATAAGAATAAAGAGCCCAATTTCTATGAAGTCATTAATAAAAATGACGTAAAGAAGTTTGTGAATCTAAAATTTAATAATCTCAAATGTTTATTTAAACATGGAAAACGAATTTTTTCACAATTTTCAGTTAATGATTTGTATTCTAAGGGAAAGTTTGACTTAGGCCAATTCTTTTCAAGGCTTAATTCAGAAGCCGGATTACAAAGAAACTATAAAGCTGTCACCGAGTGAACAAATTTTCGAATTTGTTTCACTTAATGAATTTAAAAATATAGGCAATAAAGTATCAAATGTAAAAATAGCGCTGTTAACAAAGGTGACAACAATAGAAAAAAAGATGACAAAAGTCATATAAATGCAATCCTGTCAAAATACCACGATAACCCTTTACAAGGACCACACAGGAATTACGCGAACCCTGCTGAAAATCAAAAGATTTTACTATTGGCCTGGAATGAGACAAGCTATAACTAAGTATGTGAAACATTGTAAGAAATTCCAACGAGCTAAAGTAACTACACATACAAAAGCACCAATGATAATAACACACATTATCACACATCACAAGTTTCTAGCTTCAAAGCGAACGGTCGTGTTTTTTTTCTGCGCTCCGAATTTATTTTTGTTTTGGTAAATCCAGCGGTGGAATTTAGCGGTGGAATTTAATAATTCAATTTCGTAATCCGTACTAGTTAAAGTTCCGATCGCTTCGCGAGTGAATCTTTTGTGATATGTGCATTATTTTAATAAATTAATTCAATCTGTTCTCTTTCTGTCTTTGCGTTTCGTTTACTCTCTTTTTCGTGCGTTGTCCGTAGTGCTGTTTGGTGTTGTTTTTGTACTTAACTGCACGGTGCACCCGCTCTCTCGCTCTCCCACACAAAATCTTAAAGTGCACACTGCGGTCTTGCGGTACATTTTCTGATTTTGTCTTTTGGTACAGTGGTCAAAACCCAATTAAACATGGAAACCAATGTTGTCTGCTTCCATAACAAATGCCGTCAGGTAATAATCAGTCAAAAATGACCTGTTGGCTATGTGATAGAATGGTGCACACTAGTGCACACTGGTGCGCTGGTTTTAACGGCCGAACAAGTGATGACCTAGCTAAAGGCCCTAATCTAAAATACTGTTGTGATACTTGCCTAGGAGTTGCGAATGAAATGCAACTATTTATGCGCCAAACTAAAGGTGGCTTGAAAGGACTGATCAGCAGTTTTGGCGTGGCTAGAGATAGTTTTCGTCGAGCTGATGATCTTCTTTCTGCGCTTGATTCACAATTTAATAGCCTCAAACTATTAGAAGAATCTCCAAAGCGCAAGAAAGCCGCTGGTGGTAGGCTGCCTAAGGGGAATGCCCCGCAACCATCGGCAAGTGATCAACAGGACTCCACAGCTGATCAGTTGACGATCGCAGCAAACCCTCAAATGTTGCTTAGATCGGCAGCTAAAAAAGATTCGGTGCAATCCAATCAATCGGTTGTGGTGGGAGTCCAGCCTGGGATTGCTACAGATTCCGTTTTGTCCGCACTGGTTTCTCAACCGGTGATTCCACCCGTCCCGAATTGTTTACCACCACAAAGGAATATTGAGTCCGGACTACCGGCACAAGTTGGCACTTCAGAAATACAACCTGCAGTGCCAAAACCCCTCTCGGTGGTTCCACTAAAGAAACAAATTTTTGTTTCTCGGCTTTCCCCTGATCAAACATCATCTGATGTACTGTCTTATATACAAGACAAAACAAAAGCCGACAACATAAAAGTGGAAAAATTTAACTTTTCTTATGCTAGGGACATCTCATCTTTCAAGATAACTGTCCCAAATGAGCTATTCTCAACCATATGTTCTGGTGATTTTTGGCCGGAAAGTATGATTGTGAAAGAGTTTGAAGCTAAGATTAACAAGAGAGAACGCTATAGTCGAGTTCCCCGACTATCTGATACCCGTTACTCTGCTAGTGAAAGTGCGAAGGAGTCTTCAGCACTGACAGTTTTTGGCGGTTTGTGGGCGCTAGAGTGGGCGTGGCAAAAAGATTTTTGGCAAATCGATAGAAATTTATAAGACTAATACAAAAATGAAAAAATATCAACTCATTTTTCAAAAGTGTGGGCGTGGCAGTTTTGCGCGGTTTGTGGGCGTGAATCGACAAACATGCGCTGCGTCTATGCCCCTGGAGTCTGTATGCTTAATCTCAACTTTCTAGCTTTAATAGTTCCTGAGATCTCGACGTTCATACGGACGGACAGACGGACAGACAGACGGACGGACAGACGGACGGACAGACGGAAGGACATGGCCAGATCGACTCGGCTATTGATCCTGATCAAGAATATATATACTTCATATGGTCGGAAACGCTTCCTTCTGCCTGTTACATACTTTTCAACGAATCTAGTATACCCTTTTACTCTAAGAGTAACGGGTATAAAAATAGAAAAAAAGGGCCCGTGGGAATTAAACTTCCCACAAGTGGCCAGATCACTGCCCCATCCTCCTCTACTACTTATACTTCTTTATCTTCAAAAAACTAAAATCTAGTCTCACTACCTGTTATCAAAATGTAAGAGGCTTGTGTAGTAAGCTAACTAATTTGTATTCTAATAGCTTTTCCTTTGCATCCCATATTATTGTGTTTACAGAGACTTGGTTAAAACCGGAGATACTTAACTCCGAAGTTTTCCCAGGTATGTACACAGTATACAGGCATGATCGTCCCTCCAGGCGGGGAGGTGGAGTCCTAATTGCTGTTAGGTCTACCCTCACGTCAGAGGAGGTACTTTTTGACGAGTTCCGTAACTTGGAATTCTTATGCGTAAAGCTGTCATTTTCTGATAGCTATGTTTATATAACGTGCTCGTACATTCCGCCGTCTTCTGAATTTCCTGAATATATTAACCATTTGTCCGCTATCCAATCCATTACAAACAGACTGTCCGATAGGGACCAACTAGTTGTCCTAGGTGACTTTAATATACCAGGCACTAAGTGGTCCACAGAGGAACAGTCGAATATTCTCCTGCCTATAGGACAGCATGACTTTATTGACGGCTTGCTTGACATATCGTTGTCGCAAGTTAATTATATTCGAAATTCTCTTGTTCGTTTACTTGATCTATGTTTTGTTTCAAGTCCTGAAAGTGTGTTTCTGACTAGAGTAGCACCTCTTAGTCAACCAGAAGATCCATACCATCCAACTTTCGAGGTGAGAATCGACACAGGTACCGTAATAAAAGAGAGGCCAGATAAGTCATTGGCAAACTTTCGGAGGCTAAATCTTTTTATATCTTGCTTTAATTGGTCCGATCTATATTCTTGCAACATAATGGCCGATGCCATAGATATTTTTTATACTGCAATTAAATCATTTTTCAACTCTTGTGTTCCGATGTACTATCCGTCTACCTCTAACAAACCTCCTTGGTTTAATAAAGAGTTGACACATCTGAGAAATGTTAAGTCCAGACTTTATATAAAATTTAAAAATACCGGTTCTCAATCTATATTTTCTAAATATGTAAGTGCTCGGTTAAATTTTTCCGTGATTAATGGGCAGTGTTATAAGAATTATTTAAGCCGTTGTAAGTTCCAGTTCGCACAGGATCCCAAACAGTTTTATAATTTCGTTAACACTAAGCGCAAAACAACTAGTTACCCTTCCTCGCTATTTTTTGAAAACACTTCGGTAACATCGGATCAGGCAGTAGCCGATCTATTTGCCAAGTTTTTTCAAACCACATATTCTACGTTACCTCACTCCGAGCGACCTTACTCTTACGCGGTATCAAAGTCAAATTTAATATTCTGTTCCACTTTAAACGAAAGCTCACTGCTTTATGATCTTCAGCGAGTTAAGCCTGTCTATTCGCCAGGTCCCGACGGAATTCCTGGCTGTGTGCTTAGATTCTGTGCGAAAGCCTTGTGCAAACCTCTACTAAAACTGTTTAACTTATCTCTGGAATCTACACAGTTCCCCCAAATATGGAAGGAGTCCTTTGTGATCCCTCTCCATCAAAAAGGTAGCAAATCGGATGCAAGCATATACAGAGGAATCTCCAAATTGTCTGCTATCCCTAAGCTTTTTGAAAACGTTATCACTTCTCATTTGCAGCACCTTTGTAGGTCAATTATTTCACCATGTCAGCATGGGTTCATGAGACGCAGATCAACAACTACTAACCTTCTGGAGCTAACCTCCTTCGTAGTACAGGGTTTCAAAAATAATCTTCAAACAGATGTCATTTATACGGATTTTAGTAAAGCATTCGACTCTGTTAATCATTCACTTTTAATAAAAAAACTTGATTTATTAGGTTTCCCTGTTGATCTCCTAAATTGGATTCTAAGTTATCTGAATGGCAGGACGCAACGGGTCCTCTTTAAAAATTCTCTTTCTTGTATTCTCCGAGTCACATCCGGCGTCCCACAAGGGAGCCACCTAGGTCCGCTCCTTTTTACCTTATTTATTAACGACCTTCCCTTAATAATACGCTGATGATGTAAAATTATGCTTGCAATATAAGGACATTTCTCGCCATTTGGACTTACAATCCGATCTAGATTGCTTTCAAACCTGGTGCCGTGATAACGTATTAAACTTAAATGGCTCTAAGTGTAAAGTTATGACCTTTTGTCGTGCCAACTCAATGCACGCAACATACACTTTAAGTGGGTGCTCTTTGGACAGAATAACACATGTTGATGATCTTGGTGTTCTTCTGGACCCTAAACATAAATTTTCAGACCATATTTCGTCTATTGTCAATAAGACCAGGGGTGTGCTTGGTTTTATAAAACGGTGGTCAAAGGAATTTGACGATCCTTACATGACCAATACCTTATTTATTTCTCTAGTCCGTCCGATCCTCGAGTATGGATCACCTGTTTGGAGTCCACAATATGAAGTTTACTCGGACCGCATTGAATCGGTTCAAAAGAACTTCTTACTTTTTGCCTTACGGCGCCTTAATTGGGATGCAAACCTTAGATTACCTCCTTATTCGAGTACATTAATGTTAATTAACTTACCCTCCTTAGCTAACCGTAGAACGATGCTTGGAACAGTCTTTATTTTTAACCTTATTCGTGGTGAAGTTGATAGTCCCGACTTGGTTAGTCGGCTAAACTTCACTGTTCCAAGCAGATGTACTAGAAATTACGTACCTCTAATTTTAATTCATTGTAGATCTAACTATGAGTTGCATGAACCCTACAGAGTATTATGTTCTCACTATAATATATTCTATCCTATTATCTCTAATTCTGACTCTCTGCCGTTTTTAAAGCGATCAATACTAACATACTTAACGAATTCTTAGATATTACTACTAGTATACATATATTTTCTCGTCCTTTACTGTCTTCTATATCGCGTCTATCTTCCCGCGATTCAAACCGTACGATACACGGCAGCGCCCCTCGGTCGGTTGGGCGGGAGGTGTGGCCGTGGGACTCACGCGTAGTAATTAAATCACCATCACCGCTTTCGATACTGTTCTAATAGATACCATTGGACCATTACCTCGTTCGGCACTTGACAATGAGTATGCTATCACTATAATATGTGATCTCACCAAATATCCAGTTACAATACCAGTAGCAGATAAAAGTGCAAGAACAGTAGCAAGAGCAATACTCGAATCGTTTGTATTTAAGTACGGTCCTGTGAAGACGTTCATAACAGACATGGGTACTGAATACAAAAATTCACTTATTAGTGACTTGTGCAAGTATATGAAAATAAATAATATACAATCATCATCAAATTTTGGGAACAGTGGAGAGAAGTCATCGAACATTTAATGAATATATACGCTCATACATTTCAATCAATAAAGACGACTGGGACATATGGTTGAATTATTTCACGTATTGTTTCAATACAACTCCATCAACAGTACACGAATACTGCCCCTATGAACATGTCTTTGGCCGATCATCAAGACAGTTTATTGAATTTAATAATTTGAACAAAATCAACGCTATATATAACATTGAGTATTACTCAAAAGAGTAAAAGTTTAGATTAGAAGTAGCGCAAAATAGAGCTAGGACACTAATAGAAAAAGAAAAACAAAAAAGAAAGCTAGATTACGATAAAACGAATAGAGATGTAGAATTAAAGGTAGGCAGCCTAGTACTTTTAAATAGAAAACAGAAATAACGTACAAATTAAAAGTATGAAAATTAAAGAACAATTCGTTCATATAGATAGATAAAGATAAATATAGGCTTAAAGCATTTATTTCATAGTTACTTATACAAATTTTCTTAATTTTGTTAATAAATATAGAAATAAAATTAAAAAAAAAAAGAATTTTTCGAAATAGTATAATTAAGCTAAAATTATATCAGAAAATAACTCCACTATATTTCGTTATTTTTCAAAAGGAGGGATGTGTAGTAAGCGCATATATTGTCTACGTAATATACTAAATGCCGATCATATATTATACATTGTAGCACTTTGTTGTAATGCACAGCAGAACGCAAGTGCGTATGTAACATGAGACCTCACTCATAATCAAAACTGCTTAAGTGCGGAGTCAGCAATTCCACGATGACCAACGGCTGATATACACATGCGCGTACTCTCTCAACGCTGCTTCTCAGCTACATACTCCATATACATAAATACATGCTACATATATACGAAATTTCGCGGGGAGCTACGCCGTCAGCGTAGATATTAAGAACATAGATATTAAGAAGGCTATATAAAACGAAGACTCTTCGAAGTAAGGACGCTGTTTCCTCTTCGATGTGAATAAATAAAAAGAGACATTTTTAACCAACCACACACGGCTTCAAAATTAACATTTCCTTCCATTCGAAATTACAATCTGATCTAAAGAGATTTCAAATACGAGTATGTGGCTCCAAGTGTAAAGATATGACATTTTGTCGTGACAACCCAAGACCCTCAAAGTGGGTGCTCTGTGGACAGACTAACAAGGGTTAATAATCTAAGTGTTCTTCTGGATTCTAAATTTAAATTTTTAGAGCATATATTGTATATTATAAATTAGGCCAATTTTATAAAAAGGTAGTCAAAGGAATTTATTGATCCTTACATGACCAACACTTAATTTCGCTAGTCCGTTCGATGGATCACCTGTTTGGAGTCCACAATATGGACTTACCTTATATAACCTCCTTATTCCAGCAGACTAAAGTTAATTAATTGACCTTCCCTGGCTAACCGTAGAACGACGCTTAGAAAAGTTTTATTTGTACTCTTATTTGTGGTGATAGTCCCGAATTGGTCTCTGATCCACGCAGATTCACTAGGTATTATTGGCGTGGGACTTGCGCGCTAAAAAAAAAACAAAAAACTAAGGGAGGCGAAGTATATAAGCAGCGTGGGTTTAAAAGACAGATACTGGCAGATTCTGTTAAATGCAGAAAGTCGGAATTATACAGCATTCACGGTACTGGAAAATGGGGACTTTCAATGGAAAGTGATTCTTTTCGGACGGCAATACCAAAAATTGTGGGTGTGGGGGCGGTGCAACATATATATATATATATTTTTTTTAACTTATAACTTTAGAACGGAGAAAGACATTTACCTGTTTTTTTGCATTGATATACACTTTACACCAAAAACTGAACGAGGATCCCCCCCCCCCTTATATTTAATCAACTAATATTCGTATACATAGAAAGGCCGTTTCTAATTTAAACCAAAAACAATTAAAAAACAAAACAAAACAAAACAAGTAACCATATTCAAATCAGCACTTTGGGGTTAGGTTCTAAAAATTAAAATTGCGTCACTGCGGAAAACTACGACATGCCGACGACAGGACATCTGGGAGGTGAGGAAATACGTACGGAAGTGCGAGGGTTGTATGAAATCAACTGCATGTGGCCGGATAAATGCTAGCCATGGTTCCAGAGGAGCCTTGTCCCACAGTGTGTGCGGATTTCGTGAGCCCCTTTCCATGTTCAAAGCTTAAGAATTCTATGCTGCTGGTTCTGGCTGATCGGTACAAGTCTGGTACAAGCCATCCTGTACAGCAATCGACTTATTAATTAAACAAGAAGCGTTACTAAGCAACGACTACGTTTTCAATTCAGAAGTCGGATAACTTACTAAAGCCAATCGTTACTCACTGTTGTGAAATTTGTTTGTTGCTCTTCTGTCTTTGTCGCCCTTACGGAAAATGCAAATTCTTGATAACTGCGAAAGCACAAAAAAAGGCGAAATGACGAAAATTAACGAATTACGAGTGGAACAGTTGAAGGGTCTCCTATAAGCAAGAGGTCTTTTTAATTCTGGGAGCAGATAAGAACTAACCCTTCGTTTGATGGAACACGAGAATTCTGATAAAATAGAATAAAACTACGGTGTAATTGCAACTCGAAATGAACGACCTTCGTGAACGAATGCAGCAGCTTTTGCAAACGACGAGCATTGTTCCATATTTCCCTACAGTCAAGAACGTTCCGACTACACTAATCATCGCAGAGGTGCCCGGAGAAACATAATTAAGCTTGCTTTGCGGTTTAATGATTGCGTTGTACAACTGTTTTCTTTTTGGGGTCTCTTGCCGAGATCCCCAGTACATGGGCTTGGCATTCCAATCGCCAGCTCCAACAAACCTTTCACCGAGCGAGTCGAAAAGTGTTGAGAATTTGTTCTCAGAATAATGTGTAGGTTTTCAGGTTGCTATTATTAAGGGAGTCATTATCCTATTTTAGAGAAACGAGCACTGAAATATGGAAATTTTGTTTCCTCATAAGCTCTTGCATGAATGCCATGAAGTCTTACATGCTTTGCTGCATCGAACGCACAATAGCTTCAAAAACAATTGGCTGCTGTTGCATGTTCTCGTGAGTGTTTGTTTGATGAATTGGGTTGTCTGCTGTTGGTGCTTGGATCCCTGATTTTAGTGCACTTGCAAAGGAGAAATTTGGCACTGTTCGGTGGCTGACAGACGAAGGGATGTTAGTTGTAGTCGGTTCCACTACGATCACGAGCTGAAGCCACTCGTTTTCCGTCACTGTTGCTACATAATTTAATTGAGCTGTCGTTCTTGTTCTTAGGACAGTTTACTCTACTGTGAGCATCGCTGCAAACGACGCAGATGGATTTTAGGGTGCAGTACGCTTTGGTGTGCCCATATTCTTGGCAGTTGGTGCACTGTACAGGGTGCCTGCGCTTGTGTGGCTCTTCGACGGCTTTTCTCCGCTGCACTTAAAACTGTAGTTTATAAATAAAATGTATTTAATTTTTGCTGATTTATTGACTCGATGCGGCTATTTCTTCCAGTTAAGAATGTTGATCACCATTTTTGCATTAAAGTTTTTCTCCTTTAGTTCTTCGATAATTTCGGATTGGGTCACTGATGATTCTATTCCTTTAATGACAACCTGCAATCCTTTGGCACTATTAAGCTGGTAGGTCTATTAACTCTTCCCAGCTTCATTCAGGTACTTCGTCACTGATCAGTGGCTAGACTCATCCGAGGTCTGCACTTTCGTTTCGAGTATGTTTCCCTTAGTAAGAGGTAGAACGTGGAACTTCTTTTCTTCGATGATTGCAGCTAGTTTGTTAACCAATAGTGCAAAAATTAAAGGCTAGCATTATGAGTTTATGACTATAGTGGTTTTTGGGGACAACGGTGCGCACGTTAACAAAAATTGTTGTCTATTCACGACTACAAAGTCGCTCTGAGGGCTTTTGTCTTTGCATATCAAAAACAAGGCGGATACTCGCCGCTGAAAAGTTTTTTTATTTAAACAATATTGAACATTGAACATTATTTTCTATTAATGATATATATTGGCTGGACGAGGGTAACAATAAAATATTTTCTTTTATACCGGACACCCTTCCGTTATCATTATTACAAAAATATACGTATAAAAACAAAATTGGCACGAGAATATATGCATATATACAAAAATGTGAAAAAACACGGGAACAGTGTTCCGTCAAACTAACCCCACTTTAATACGGAGCGATGAGATCTCGACGCGTTGGATCCTGGGTGTTGCTATATAGTGATGGAATTATACATACGCATACATTCGTTCCGTCTGACTCAACGCGATGATAGTACCCCTTCCCCTGCTTTAAATTCTGATTTTGAATCTTCAAAGTCTTATGATCTTTTAAAAAGGGGGTACGTAACAAGTTTTTTTTTTGTTTTGTTTTGGTTCTTGTCCGCTTTTGGTTTCAAGAGTCGGTATGAATGCACTAGCTTTGGATTTTGATGATTCAGCATATATGTACACCGCTGTCGGTATTGAGCATAGGGTTAATGTTGATGTGGTTGTTGTTGTTGCCATAGGTGCAGTTGCGGTAAATCACAAAAACTAGAAGAAGTTGAAAAAAAACAACAAATTTAGTATCGGCATCAATACTGAAACCGATCTGATAAAAATCACTTTCAAAATCAGAAACCTATCAGAAGTCTTGTTTATAGGATAAAAAAGAGTCCAAAAACGTCCATATATAACCGTCCAATTGCGCTGCTTTCCCCTGCTTTCGAATTGGCCATACCGCAAAGTTTTACTAGAATACATGCAAGTGCGCAAACATCTACAACAAACGCCATCATGATGGCTCAATATATTCATCGACTGTTTAATTGAACCATTCATAATCATACCATTCACAAGCACGAACGCCACTACTGTAAATAACCAACGCAAAATCTGATCCTGATGAAAGAATTATGGGAAGGCCACGGGAGGAAATGAGCTTATCCGCGGCTGAAGCTATGTCAACCCGGTCTGATTCACATGACAACGACAATTTGATAACGAAAAAAACCTAGCAAAAAATATACGAAAATCCTACCTTGAAATACATCCAACAAAACCAAAAGGCTACTCACAGTAAAAGACCAAAATCAGATTATAACCAGATCAAAACTTAAATCGCTCTCATCAACAACAAACCTCTCCCAATCCTAGAAACTTTAATCTTAATTAAAATTCGTTTAAATCCTAAAACATCCATATTGTAGACTACTACAATGCAACATGAGTGGATTCCAGAACAACTACAACGAATTGTTAGTCCTATCAAAAGGATACAACCCAAAAAATCATCTCACTTCAGGAAACCAACATCACTTACATACAAAAAGTTCCGATTCCAGTTAACTTTGCACCACACCACCTCGCTCAGGCGAGCTGACGGTGCTTTCAGTACATAAATCAATAGAGCACTTACATATCACATGCAAGCCGACAATAGATACGGTAGGACTTGAAATCAAATCTGTAAAAAAACTCAACATTATCGCATCATATATTCCCCCAAAAAAAAAATGTTCACGAATCGATTTATACTCAAGAGTCCCCAGTGAGAAGACAGGGTAATTTTTTTTTGTCATATATTACAGTGATATCTGATAGATTCAGCACCCTTCCTCAATGTAAGCTCTCATATTATATTTTAGTACAAACTTAACTTCGTTTTACCTTGCCGACCCCGTGCAAGGATCTGGATCCCGGCATCCATCAAGGCGCCGGACCAGATCCTCACCGTGCTGCAGCGGTGCAACCCGCACCTTCCCACTTCGGACTGGCAAGTGGTGAGGGTCGACGAGATGGAGGGACCAACAAACCAGGCCATCCTCATCCTTAAAAAGGAGTCCCTAGCTCCATTGAAGCCGCTCATGGGGAGCTAAACTTCGGCTTCGATCAGGAAGGCGGTGGAGGAGTGATCGCGGAGATTGCCTCCGAGATCGAGGCATCGGAAACCGAGGATGGCTACTCGACTGATGCCTCAATCCTCCGCAGCCTTGCGAACATGGGTCCAATGACAGACCTAGACACATCGGACGAGAAGGGAGCCGACACTACCGTGGTGGAGATGCCCACAGCAGATGTCCGTGAGGCTTCTGCAAATAAACCTCCACCACAGTAAGGCAGCTTCCGCTGCTCTTCAACTCAATCTGGCTGAGGATGGAGTCGACATAGTCCTGACTCTGGAATATAAGCTTCTAAAAGCTCCCAGCGAAGGTAAAGTATGTGTCAGCCATCTCCGTTCCGAGTGCTGTCATCGTACATGGCCTACGAAAGGCAAGAACCGCCGGATGAGCTGGTAATGAGACTAACGGAAGAAAGCGAAAAGCAAAACATAGGCCTACTAATAGGCTGTGATGCTAACGCCCACCATACACAATGGGAAAGTACAGACACAAACAACCGCGGTGAGTCTCTTTTTAACTTTATCTTTAGTTCAAATCTCTTCATATGCAATAAAGGTAATGACCAAACCTTTATCATTAAGAACCGAAAAGAGGTAATAGACCTAACTCTCGTCTTTAAACCACTATTGGAGACAGTAACTCACTGGAGGGTGCTAGATAAGCACTCTTTCTCGGACCACATGCCCCTCAAACCCAGCAGTTTTTTCTAACCCAAGGAAAACAGACTGGCAAGAATAGGCGTTCTCTCCCCACTTCTATGGTGGGGGAAGGGGGGGCTGAAGGATAATAGCCTATGCGGACGACGTTGCTATCATCTTCACAGGCAAATACCCTCAAACGCTATGCGATCTCATGAGCGAAAAGCTCAGTGTTTTGTCCAACTGGACCAAAAAAACCGGATTAGGAATTAACCCCTCAAAGACCGAGCTGGTTTTCTTCACTAGGAAGTATAATATACCAGACTTAGTCCCTCAACAATCAAAGACTTTCCTTCAGTAGCAGAGCAAGGTACCTGGGCGTAATACTTGACAGGAAACTAAAGTGGAACCTGAACATCACAGACAGATACAGGAAAGCTTCAATAGCACTCTTCACGTGCAAGAAAGCTATAGGGCTCAAATGGGGCATGACACCTTATATAGTAAACTGGATATATACGGCCATCGTCAGACCAATACTACTGTATGGGGTAGTGGTATTTAGGCCGGCCCTAAAAAAGAAATCCAGCATAAAAATGCTAGCAAAGATGCAAAGAGCCGCGGCACTCTGCATCAGTAGTGCTTTACGCACCACCCCAAACGAAGCCCTAAATGCCATACTCAACCTCCCAAGCCCAGAACTAGCTGACATGGAACAGGCCTCAGTAGCAGCAATCAGGCTTAGAGATACCTAACAGTGGAACCCACAAGAAGCGGGTCACTCATCTATCCTAAAACACACCACAATAGTCCCCTCCAGGACAGACTGCTGTACTCAAACGGAATACATACAAACACCGTTCAACACTATTATCCCAGAAAGGGACGAGTGGAACTCACAGACACCTGGCCCCCAGAATGCAATATGCTTATATACGGACGGGTCAAAACTACAGAACAGAGTAGGAGGAGGAGATTACTCCGAACAACTAGGCCTACGCATCTCGTTTAGACTCCCCGATCATTGCAGCGTCTTCCAAGCGGAACTAGCAGCAATAAGGGAGGCCCTAAAGCATTTAAAAGCACTAAAACCGGAAAGCTCATACGTAAACATTTTCAGTGATAGCCAAGCAGCAATCAAATCGATTGGCTCAATCTCAAGCCACTCAAAAACAGTATCGAATTGCCGATCATCTTTACACGAGATGACACAACAATTCGTAATCAGCCTTATATGGGTTCTCGGACACAGGGACATAGAAGGCAACTCCATCGCAGATGAACTAGCTCGAGAAGGCACTACCGCGCCACTCATACAAGAGATGGAGGGCATGAGTATGCCTTTAGCCACATGTAAACTACTACTTAGGGAAGACCTAAGCCGAAACAAACAGACAATAATGGAAAATAACACACACTCTCGCCTAACACGCCAAATATGGCCAATAATAAACCCAAAAAGAACGTCAAAGCTCTTAAGGCTGACCAGAGGAAATCTCAGCACAGCTATGAGAGTCATCACAGGGCATTGGTTGCTAGGCACCCATGCCAGAAGGCTAAATGCCCCGTATAATGATTTCTGCTGTAGCTGTAGGGACGAGGAAATGGAAGAAACGGTAGAGCATCCACTATGCCACTGCCCAGCACTGCAAGCGAAAAGACTTGCTCAACTGGGCAGCAGATTCCTGATAGACACGTCCGACCTATTCGAAACCGATCCACATCGGATACAAAAATTCACCAGCGCCTCTGGCTGGGGAAACTGCTTACTTGACACGAACCTCGACGGGTAAAAAGGGAAAACACACACGGCATCACAATGGACCTCTAATGGGCTAAGTGCGTCGGATAAAACCGACGTCCGGCAAAAAACCTAACCTAACTTAAAATAGCTGCAATCATTTGTTTAGTTGAATGATACTTTAAAATAATCTGCCCTTTCTTAACGATATCTCTTATAAAGTGATACCTGATGTCAATATGTTTTGACCTTGAATGACGTACATGATTCTTTGTCCTGCTGAGCGCTTAAATTGTCAGTGTTCATTATTGTCGATGTTCCAGATTCTCCGCAGCCAATTTCCATTATAAGTCGTCTTAATGAAATCCCCTCCTTGCATGCTGATGATAACGCCATGTATTTCGATCACTTTTGTCACCTTTCCAGTCTGCATCCACGTAACCAATTAGAGGCTCATTGGTAACTTTATAATGCAATATTAGATCCTTTGTCGATGCCAAATATCTGAGTACGTGTTTTACTCCTGACCAATGCTCACTGTGGGGATCCTTGTTACGCTGCGCCAATTTAGATACAGAATGTAAAATGTCTAACCTTGATAGCGCCAACCACATGAGTTCACCTATGGCCGCTTGATATGGCTGCAATTTGACTCTTTTGTATCCGTCTTTGTCGCATGTTATTTGGAATCCTGCATTCAGTGGAGTGGCAACTGCTCTACACCCTGCCACCGTGCCGCTGAAGCAGATTCTCAATATACTGGCTCTGACTTAGCATTATCTCGCCTAGTTCGCCTTCTCGCTGAACTTATAATCCATTTGATCTACACATTTGAAAGATTGAGCGACTTTGCCTTTAATGCTGATAAGATTTTTATCTTGGCTAACTATGCTTAGTCAACATATACAAGAATAAGCGCAAGATGGCGTCCACCTTTGTTCATGTATAGACATGGCTTGTTTGTACATGGATTAAACCCAATACTACGCTAAACTTCAACATTTTGCCCGTGCGAATGAGTTTAGCTCTGCCAGAAGGTCTGAGCCGTCATCATCGCTGTCACCATCTTCCGCGCTTATAAATTCGTCAATGCTGTGATAATTTTTTATGCCGATCTTGTCTTGTTTGTGTGAGCTTTCGTCGTCCGAGCTGGCTTATTCTTGCCATCTGAGCTTACGTCGTTGCTGCAGTTGTCCCTCTCATTCTGCAGTTGCCGGTCTGATACACCGCCGCCTTGTGGTAGGGCAAACGATACGGATCCAGCATCCTTTGTCAGGTTATCAGCGCGCTCGACGAAAGGTACGTCTCTCTTTTCTCTCTTTTTTTCTCTTTTTTTTCGATAACTTGTGCTGTGCTCGGGTCGTAAAGCCTATACCCTTTGGCTGCTCGAGAATAACGGTATTCCTTCCCTTTCTGCTTGAATTTACTTCGTGCGTCGCCTTTATCCAATGCAACTGCGAAAGAACCAAAAACTTAAAAATAAGATATTGATGGTTTTTTACCATTCCACGCTTCCAATGGTGTCATATCTCTCAGGGCGCTCGGTTCCGCAGATATACAGCTGTGTATATAGCTTCTCCCTATAAAGATTCCACCAGGCCAGATTGCGTCAGCAAGCATCGGGCCATCTCCACTAACGTACGTAGTCCTCACCGCTACTCCATTTTGTTGTTGGCTGTATGGGATTGTCAATTGCCGCTTGATCCCATTCGCTTTCAGGAAATTTTCAAAGTTTGCGTTTACAAATTCCTTTCCGTTGTCCCTGCGTATGCACTTTAGAAGCTTTCCATGAACTTTGAGAATACCTCGTCTTTGCCTTTTAAAGAGTAAACAAATATGCGACGAGACTTGTCATCTGTAAACGTGAGAAAATATAGATTGCCACCCAGTGTTCTTGCACTAAACGAGCCGCATACATCTGTATGAACAAGTTCCAATATTTCACTGGCTAGGGCTTTCCGTTTTATGTGGAAAAGGCTGAGCATATATTTTGCTCAACATACATGTTTTACAGGATGGTTTTTTTTTGGGAAATTACAGCCTTCAATTACACGAACCATATTCTTCTTCACGATATCGGATACACTGCGACCATATCGCATGTGCCATATAATAATTTCTGCGCTGGAAGCCGCAAAACACTAATTGGACTTTTCATGTATAAAGATTTCCAGTTTTCTTTACTTGGAATAAACACTCACCTTTCTGTATAATCTTAGCGTGCCTTTCGTTAAAGTGCACCAAATTGCCTTTAGAAACGGTTTGACTTACAGACATGAAGTTTCCCTTCATCGTTTGAACATATAGTACGTTGTTTAATACAAGGGTATATCGATTCGTCTTTATCTTGACCACTCCTTTTCCCTCTGTCTTCAGACACCCGTCTCCAGCTAATCCAATTGTTGCGGTGTGCCGAAATTTGTAATCAAATTTTCGTAACAGCACATGTGGCTTGTAGCTCCGCTATCTAAGCACCATTTTGTGCGACCAAAGCTATCCGCGTCTAGAGCTCCCAATATGCTGCACTGTTTTTGAACAGTTGGAGCCTGCTTCTTCTTCTCGGTTCCATCCAACCGAAATTCGACCTTGATATGTCCACGCTTGCCACAATTATAAGAAATCACATGCTTCCAATTCTTTTTAGAAACTTGCTTAGTCGTGTTTGCAACAAAAGCCTGTGCGTGCATGTCACTTGGTCCAAATTGAGATCGTCTCTCTCCCTCTTTTTATACCCGTTACTCGTAGAGTAAAAGGGTATACTAGATTCGTTGAAAAGTATGTAACAGGCAGAAGGAAGCGTTTCCGACCATATAAAGTATATATATTCTTGATCAGGATCAGTAGCCGAGTCGATCTGGCCATGTCCGTCTGTCCGTCCGTCTGTCCGTCCGTCTGTCCGTATGAACGTCGAGATCTCAGGAACTACGAAAGCTAGAAAGTTGAGATTAAACATACGGACTCCAGGGACATAGACGCAGCGCAAGTCGATTCATGTTGCCACGCCCACTCTAACGCCCACAAACCGCCCAAAACTGCCACGTCCACACTTTTGAAAATTGTTTTGATATTTTTTCATTTTTGTATTAGTCTTGTAAATTTCTAACGATTTGCCAAAAAACTTTTTGCCACGCCCGCTGTAACGCCCACAAACCGCCCAAAGCTGCCACGCCCACACTTTTGAAAAATGTTGTGATATTTTTTCATTATTGTATTAGTTTTGTAATATTCTATCGATTTGCCAAAAAACTTTTTGCCACGCCCACTCTAACGCCCTCAAACCGACAAAAACTGTCAGTGTTGAAGATTCTCCTTCACACTTCCACTAGCTGAGTAACGGGTATCAGATAGTCGGGGAACTCGACTATAGCGTTCTCTCTTGTTTGAACTTGATTCGCAATACCTCGAAGTCCGGCAGTGTATCGCGCGTCTCGATGGCGACCACAAAATTTTCGTAGTCCTTGGGAAGACTAGATAGCAGGATTATGGATCGAAGCTCCTCACTTATGTCAATTCCCACCGACAATAGTTGATCCAAAACCTCACTGAGAGCATTTAGGTGACTGGAAAAATTTCGGCCATCATACATCTTTAAGCTTAACAACGTTTGTAGAGCGATACTTTTCTGACTGGCCCACTCGGTTGATGCACCTCTCCGTGTTTAGTCCAAGCTTCAAGCGATTGAATTTTCACCTGCATCATCCTGTTTTAACGCGCCTGATGCCACGTTCCTGCGTGTACCAGTACGCTGCGCATCTGTATACCCCAAGAATCATAATTCTTTTCTTCCAATTAGTCGATTTGGTAAAGCGCACTCATATTTTCTGATAAGCAATTCGACTCTGATTCCATCTGCGTGCACTCGTAATGCAAACGCCGTTACTTCTTTAAGTTCTCGAAACGTCTTTATTCAAGAAACGCGCGGCCTATACATGCATATGTATGTATGTGTGCCCTGGGCCCATAACCTATTGAAGTTTATTCCCGCTTGAGTAAAATCACGGCTTTGGTTGAGTATATAAGTTAATTTATTTGTTTATGAATAAGATAAAAAATAAATTTACAATTTTATTTTTTACACCTTTATTAATTGAATGCAAAAATTAGACTAAATTAGACTAAATCCCTAATCTGGCCTTTTGTGAATCAGAATTTTGTATAGCGGTGGCAGCGATGGTGGCAGCGTTGGTGCAGCGACGGTGGCAGCGACGAATCAAAGTTTGATAACAGTGTGTCAGTTGTGCAGTCGGCTGTAATTGGTTAATTGCAGTTCTGCTGATGACTTCTTAATAAATTTGGCTTTTTCCTGTTGTCGTCAATATTTCTCATGAATTGCATGTGCCCGTGTGACCTGCTTATCCATTTCCTGTTGTGGCTGATATTTATTAGGAATTGCAGGTGCCCGTGTGAACTGTTTTGCAACTGCAGTTCAATGCTCTGTTAATATTGCTTGTGTTATGATTTGGTTTACTTTTTGTTGGCGCGTGCAGGAAGTAATGCAGACGCTGACCTAAGCTATACTTTATAAGCTTTCGGTAAAGCGTGTTGTTAACTCCTCCCCCTCTATTTTGAGCTTGTCCTCAAGCGACGTTCATTAGAAGAATGGTATGGTGTTGAGATTAACTCTGTTGGTGGTTTTCAGGGGTTCGGGAGATGCCACTTGTAGAATAATCTTCTCTTGCTTTCGTTTGCAACAGTATAAAAACCCTGCGACGATTGTGGAGGTAGCGAAGAGAAGGGTGACGTAGTATTTGTTATAGTTGCTATCTGTTTCCAATTCTGCCAAACGTTTGGTGTTGTTAATATGTAAACTTTCCAGAGCGTTGAGAGATAGTATTTTGATTCGTTCTTTCTCTGCAGGGGTTATTTGGATCATGGGCCTTGATGATTGTATGGGCTTCGTCTCAACGTTGTTGAACTCTTTTCCGTTGATGGTGAGTGTCTCGTTGAAGAAGTTGATGACGTATGTTCCCTCCAGTTTCTGCATTTTGTTGTTCCACTCTAGTGTACCATTGTAGTTGTTAACCATTATAAGACCGCTGCTTATTTCCTCTATTGTTTCGATGTGGTCTGCGTTGCTGAATTCACATAACCCTTTCTCTCCTATCAAAAGCTTAGGTAGACAAGTACTATTGCTTATGTTTACAATATTATTCTTGTTACAAATTTTAATTTTATGATAAGTTTTACATTTATTTCTTATGCCAAACATATTTCCGTTATTAAAAAATATTTCTTGAAATTTTATGTTTACAATTGTGTTCTTTTTGATAATGGGCTTGATAAGTGTGTTTTCGTATATAGTTTTTTCTAAATTTGGGACTTTAATTATATATAAAATTGTTGTTTTGTTATTTAATATAGTTACATCGGAAAATTCTAGCATTTCTTCTATTGATAGTAATGGCATATTGCTTTCTTTGAATATTTTATCAATTTCAATTATTTCTTTTTCATTTAATAAGAATGTATTTATTACATTTAGCTTAGCCCATTGAATGGCGTACTTAACATTTATGATTTCTTCTTTGACGAGCCTGATTTGATTTTGCAAGTTAAAAGTTATTTCTGTGTTAACATAGCTGTCTTTTCTGATAGAGTTTGATAAAGAATTAGCAAGTTATCTGATTAGTCTTTCTTGAAATTGATTGTTAATTAGAAGTTGTTTGTTGCTATTGTTAATTAGATCGTTCATATTATCTTAGTAGAATTAGGTCGTCGTGGTCTGGAGTACCGGCAATGTACTTCCATGCAGTTCCTATTAAATTGATTCCTCTAGTGTTTCTATTATGTAGTGTGGGGGATAAAGTTTGGAGAATAGAGAATGTTTGAACCAATTCGTGTTTTATAGTGTGGTAACTGCTTGAATGTTTTAGTTCGTTATCTACGTAAGCTAAGGTATTTAAAGTGTTTGTAATGTGGTTTATATCTATAACATGTTATTCTTGTTATTCTTGTGGTGGATGTTTGAATTTTCCCTAATCCTTTATTTATTACTGCAGTCTGTACGTCGGTATAGTTGGTAATGTCTAGAAGTCCATTCGCTATTGTTATGGTGCATAGCATTAATGTCCTAAAAGGGTAAGATAATTTTAGTTATTTCGTATGTTACTTTTGTGTATTCTCTTTCCTGATTCTGTTACAACTGTAGTATTCTTGTTAACTTTAACTATTTCTTTTTTATATCTTGCTGATAATTTAGAACCAAGTCGTGTGTTTATCTTAACATAAATTTCGTCACCTACGTTGTAGTTTTTTAATGCGTTACGTTTCTGGTTATGATATTCGAGGTCCTTTTTCTGTTTGTCTATTAGTCTGTCTATGTTGTCTAGTCTGGTTTGTTCGTAGGCTTCGGGATTAGTTGATACTGTTCTACCAAAGAACACTTCAAGTGGTCTTTTCTTTGTTACAGAATGAATAGTGTAGTTATATTCGTACACTGCTCTTTCTAGTAATTCTGGAAAGTTTCTGTGGGTTCCATCTTTCTTGATACATCTCATTATTTCAGAGAGTGTCGAATGGAATCTTTCGACCTTGCCGTTTACAGTGTTTTTGTGGGGTGGTGCTTGAAAAATATCTATATTGAGTTGGTCTTTGAGCATAAAAGTTATGGAATATGAATTTAAAGACTTTTCGTTGTCCATGAATACATATTTGGGGACGCCATAGTAGAAAATAATCTCTCTTAGAGGGTTTCTTATGTCTTCTATTGCTTTGGACTTTATTATTTTGGCCTGCGCTAATTTAGAGAACTTATCTATGGCTGTTAGAACTAATTTCTTTTCTGTAGAATAGATATCGATGTGGATAATTTGTCCGGGGTATTCCGGAATAGGAGTTTGCTCTAAAACGGGGTTAGTCGGATGTCTATCGTATTTTTCTTCTTTGCAAACTTTGCATTGTTTTACCAATTTTTCTATTTTTTTCTTCATTTGGGGAAAGTAAAATTTTTCGGACAATTGAGTTTTATTTTCCGTAGCATTTCTATGGGCTCTATTGTGGACTTTAAGTATCTCCTCTTCTTGCTCTGATTCATTAGTGAGGTCGGTAACTTTACTTTGAGTAAAACGAATTTTAACTTTACTAAAGTTATCTGGGTATATTGATTGTATTTTCCCCATGATATCTTCAGAAGTTTGTATTCCGTTAATAACGGATGGGTTAAGGTATTTCCGAAGTATTAGTATAAGTTCGTCAAGTTTGTAAGTATATGTATATATATATACATGTCTATGAAACGTAGGGAAAGGTATGCTAAATTTATAGTCGTTGTTGTTTGCTTTATGGATGAAGATTTGATTTTTAAAAGCGTTAATGGGTACTTCTATACTAGGGATGAGGTTATGGCTTGAACTCTCGTCGCTATGTTGAGTAACTCGTAGTCGTATTCTTCTAAGTGAGATTTCCATCTTTTAATTCTAGCGTTGCCATTCCAACTACTTAATGAATGTGTAAGCGGTTGGTGGTCAGTGAATATTTTCACTTTGGCTTTACCGTATAGATAGTTGCGTAACGCTTTAAGGGCCCATATAATGGCCAACATCTCTTTCTCGTTAGCTCCATAATTTTCTTCATCTTTGGAGAGGGTTCGTGAGATGAATGAGATAGATTGACAGTTCTGTGAGAGAACTGCACCAATGGCATAGTTTGATGCATCGGTGGTGAGGTGGAATTCTTTTTTTAAATCGGGGTATTTAAGTATCACATCTTGTGATATTAATGAATTTTTTAATTTCTTAAATGCTGTTATGGCTTCTTGGTTGAAGCTTATTGCTTTAGTTAATGCTGCTTTCTTGCTTACGTGTCCATCTTCACCTCTTAACAGTATGGTGAGTGGTTTAGCAAGTTTTGCGTAATTCCTTATAAATCTCCTATAATATCCTTATAAGCCTAAAAATGATCTGAGTTCTCTTATTTTCCTTGGGTTAGGAAAATAAGCTATCGCCGAAACTTTGTCAGGGTTGGTTTCAATACCTTTATCGGATATTACGAAACCTAGAAATTCAACTTTGCTCTTGAGAAATTCGCATTTATCAAGTTGACATTTAATATTGGCTCTATATAGGGTATCGAATATGGTATTTAAGTTTCCAAGATGAGATTTTTCGTCTTGGCTAAAAACAACTATATCATCAATATAGATATAACAAATTTTCCCTATATGTTCACGCAGTATATTGTCTAGTGCTCGTTGGAAAATGGATGAAGCATTTTTAAGACCGAATGGAAGGCGTGTGAACGCATATTTGGCATTATTTATAGAGAAAGCGGTTTTCTCTATATCTGAGGACTTTAGTTTTATTTGATGAAATCCGCTTTTTAAGTCGAGAACGGAAAAAAGTTTGTTGTTGCCCAATTGGGCAAGCACTTCATTTATCTCGGGGATAGGGTATTTATCAGCTATTGTTACTTTGTTTAATTTCCTATAATCTATTACCATTCGGTATTTCTTTTCGTTTGAAGCGTCGATCTTCTTGGGAACAATCCACACAGGTGAATTGTACGGGGAACGAGATGGTCGTATTATACCATTTGCCAATAGTTCTGAAATCTGTTTATTAACCTCGTCTTTTAGAGACATGGGATATTGGTAGAATTTAGAATATACAGGTGTTTCATTGTTCGTACGTATTTCTGCTGTCACGTTAGTAGTGTACGTCAATTTTTCGTCTGGTTTTGAGAATAAGTTGGGAAAATTTTGTAGTAGATTTTCTAAATTATTTTTTTCTTGATCGGACAAATGGGCTGTACGGGGGCAAATATTGTTTATTGAGTCATATTTTTTTTCTTTAATAATTACTTTTACGTTGTCCTTAATGATCATATAATTCGAATGTGTGTGAATTACTGCTTTAAGTTCTTTTAAAGTGTCGTTCCCGAGAATGGCATCGAAAGATTTTGATGTCGGCAAAAGAAAAAATTTAATACGCACATCTCGGATATTAAGCAGGTGTGCCATTTTATAGTGTGTAATTTTAACGTTACCTTCAACTGTAACGGCTTGAAACGGTTTCTCGATTGGAGCGGGATTACTAACTTAACTAGGTTTAATATAATTTCTATTAGATCCCGTATCAATAAGTATTCTCAAAACTTCTCCTCCTACGTTCACCTCAAAATAAGGTAAGGAGGAGGAATTTACTCTAAAAAAGGCAGATCGGCGTATTGTTCTTGTCCTACATCGGTCCCGTAACAGTACTCGTATTGTTCTTGGTATTCGTCTAACGTTTGTCTGTTTGGCTGTACGCTATCTGTTCATATTCTGTTTGTTCGTTTTCTGTGTTCTGGTCATTGCTACTAGGTGTGGTAGTGTCATTATTTTGTTCATTACTTTCTATATTGAAAGTACGTTGTCGTTTGTCCTCCTGTGGAACAGGGGGAATGGGGTTTCCTGGTCGTTTACCCATTTCGAAGTTCCGTGGTCTGTTCATATAGTTCACTTGTCTTGTGCGGATGCTGGGGTCCACGTCCATAGGCTCAGGACGGGGCAGCGATTTTAGTGCCGTGGGGCGATTCGGTGAGAAAGTTGGGTTTGGTGTGAACGGCTGTCTTGCGTATAGTTGCTGTGCGTATGGTTGTTGTACGTACGGTTGTTGTATTGGTGTCTGGTTGCTAAAGAATGTCATGTTGTGCATTGGTCTGACATATTGTTGAGCAATTGGTGCTCTTTGAGGCATGTTTTGAAATGCTCGGGGAGTCGAATTATTTAAGTATTGAGTTCTAGGCATTGGTATTGGTTTTTGGTTTGGTCGGAAGACCGTAGATTGAATTTTGCCTGTAGCATAGTTTGATCGATATGTTTGGTTTTCGATTTTCAAACATAGATGCAAAGCTTGGGGTAGATCTTCAGGCTCTTTCATTCCCAGAAGGCGAGGTAGGTCTCCTCTCAATCCACGAATAAAAGTTTCTAGAGCTTTATCTCTGTAAAGCTTAGTCATCATTTGTTCTGACTCGCGACATAATTCCATACAACCAACTTTATTCAGTAGTAAGGACAGGTGACGATAAACTACTTGATGGAATTCCTCTACTGTTTGATTGACACCCTGAGTAATGGTTGTCAATTGGTACTCTAATGTACTCAAATCGCGCTTATCTGCGTAATGCATTGTTAAGCACTTTGCAATAGCATTCCAGTCTAGTGGCACGTTATAGGATTCTAAGGCTGTGTCGGCATTGCCAACAATTTTGTTTCTTATGGTATGTATTATACCGAAATATTTAGCAGTGCCTTGTAGTGCCGCGTAGTTCTCTATGATTCTATCTACGCCCTTTTTCCATGAACTAAATTCTCCGCGGTCGCCTGAGAACTCTCGGATGCTTTTAACTACATGCGGTATTTTATCTAAATCGTTAAGATTTCCCCGATGTTGAGGCTGAATTATTTGGTTTGGTACATCTAAGAAATTACTAGGGTTATTTTGTTGTCTGATTAATTGGGGAACCTGAGAAGCGATGGCTTCTGAAACTATTCTGCTAATGTGTGCGTTAAGTTCTTGTTGGTTCATATTGACTCTGTTTTGTTCTATCTGGTTTGCTGGAAGAATTGGGGGTCTAAGTAAGTTATTAGGATTTGCCATTAACGGTCAAGGAATTTAAAAATTTTAGAATATGTCGTATTAATTCAGGCTTATAAAAATAGAAATCGTAAGTGTTTGTTCGCAAAAGGATTTGTGGTAAAATATGATCTTCACCAGTGAAAGTGATTCAACGAAATTTTGAAATATTTTGGTCGAAGAGGAAAGTTTTTATATGTTTGAAAACCAGTAGCTGGTTTCTTCCTTCTACTTTGGAGGGTCCTCGTAGGGAATCGCAAAGATGGAAATTGTTATACTACAGTATTCTGTAGTCAATTAATCGTTTATATTTTTACAGTGTGTTATTTACTTTGGTTGATCACTTCACTTTCACTTTCTTATGCCAATATGTTTTTTCTTTTTTTAAATTTGCTTAACTTGTATTGCTAATTTTCTAGTTTTTCTTTTATGTTTTGTTTGATTTGAATTGTTAATTTCTAATTTTCTTTTACTTTTTTGATTGTGAGTTTTTTTTTTAATATTCCTTAAAACTATCTTACAAGTAGGTTATTGTTGCCATCCTTCCCGATCGTCTGGATTTGGTCCGGTTTGCTGTATCTACTGGGGATCCAGGTGAGATACTTCCTTCGGAAGGTTCCGTGGGGACGGGCCTTGCACGGCGTTGGTCTTTGTAGGCGATGGGTTGCCTTTATGTTGCTTTTAGGGCCACCACTGTGGGTGGGAGTCTTCCCTTTTATTTATCGGAACACGGTTATTCGCGACTTACACTTTTTGTTTTTCGTCACGACGCGAGCGTAGAGGCTTTTTGCTCTTTTATTCGCGAACACTTAGAGGCTTTTTGCTCTGTTATGTTATAAACCGGTCCCTGTTCGGGCGCCACTTAATTTATTTGTTTATGAATGAGATAAAAAATAAATTTACAATTTTATTTTTTACACCTTTATTGATTGAATGCAAAAATTAGACTAAATTAAAGTTCTACTCTAGCTCCCTAATCTGGCCTTTTGTGAATCAGAATTTTGTATAGCGGTGGCAGCGATGGTGGCAGCGTTGGTGCAGCGACGATGGCAGCGACGAATCAAAGTTTGATAACAGTGTGTCAGTTGTGCAGTCGGCTGTAATTGGTTAATTGCAGTTCTGCTGATGACTTCTTAATAAATTTGGCTTTTTCCTGTTGTCGTCAATATTTCTCATGAATTGCATGTGCCCGTGTGACCTGCTTATCCATTTCCTGTTGTGGCTGATATTTATTAGGAATTGCAGGTGCCCGTGTGAACTGTTTTGCAACTGCAGTTCAATGCTCTGTTAATATTGCTTGTGTTATGATTTGGTTTACTTTTTGTTGGCGCGTGCAGGAAATAATGCAGACGCTGACCTAAGCTTTACTTTATAAGCTTTCGGTAAAGCGTGTTGTTAACTTATACGTATGGAATGATCTTTATACGATACTTTTAGTGACTGCTGTATGTACTATCGATACATATTGTGTGTTAGAGATTGCAGTGCTATCTGATAGTTTCAACAATATTTTATAAGTATGTCAGAGAACGGAATGTTATTTTGAAATGGGTGCCCTATCGGTACTCAACTGCTCACGAGACTTATCGATAGTATGGCTTTTAGTCGTTTGTGAGATCTCTGTAACACTAAGATCGAGTGTGGCCCTGCTGGTAGAGTGGCCGTGCGCGATATATCGAGAAAGAGAATAAGATAAGCACACACGCGGCGGCAGAAATTGAAAAAGGAGAAACAACAGGGACTCGCTACACAATCAATAACTAAAGAAATAACTACGATCCGTCATCAGAAGTGGGATAGTGCTTTCGTCTACAAACCATGGAAGACCAACTGCGCATCTTGATGGAGTACCAAAACCAAAGTTTCCTGGAATTGGCGAAAACGCTGCAAGCGTCTATACGAGAACCGGCACAAAATGGCGTCGTCACATTGCCAAAATTTAACGACGACATTCCAGGCGCCGACGCTACTCAATGGTGTTCTACAGTTGACATTATTTTGGTTGAGAAACCACTGGAAGGCAGTGATTAAATATTGGCATTAACTAAATCGCTGGAGGGAAGTGCGTCCCAATGGCTTTCAGAAGTGTGCTATGCCGGTGTGACGTGGCCGGAATTTAAACAGTTATTTCAACAACGCTACGCAAATGCAGAGACGCCAGCCGCAATGTTTTTACAGGTACTGAACAGTCGCCCCGGCAACAGCGAATGCCTTGCGATATATGCTAGTCGCTTGGTGACTAGCTTGCAAGTGGAAGGGCTTGGATATCGAGAGGATTGTTGAGTCTGTGGTTTTGGGACATCTGGCCAAATTTGATCGCCGATTACAAAGAATTTCTTACACTGCCGAGATCAAGAACAGACGCGATCTACAGGCTGAGTGGCAGGTCCTCGCTTTTGACAGGCGTACACATCATTCTGGGAATGAGGAATCTGGAGGAAAGCGAGCTAAGTTTGCGACATTGAAGTGCCATCTTTGCGGTAAAATGGGGCACAAGATGATTGACTGCCGAAACAGGAAGCAGAGCGCTGGCATGTCGAGACAGGATCACCGAGGAAGCCAATCATTTCAGCAACATTCTGAAGGCAGTATAACTTGCTATCGCTGCCAGGACCAAGGACATATTGCTTCACAATGCCTCAAAAAAATTGCAAGTATTGCAATAGTATGCTGCTACGAGGTGAGAACTTTCCAATGATCTTCGACTCTGGAGCAGAGTGCTCTCTGGTAGTAAGCCTGAAGTGTATCGGAACGAAAATGTGTGCAGCACAATCCAAATTGATAAAAATATTCTTATTAATGGAAACAGTTTAAATGTAATATTCCATGTAGTACCAGATAATTGTATGTCAAATAATATTGTACTAGGACGAGAAGTATTAGCTCAGGGATATGCTGCAGTAGTGTCTTGTAAAGGAGTAGAAATAATTAAGTATGAAACAAAAACTGTTATTTCGTGCTCTAAGTTTATAGAAAACTCATTCGAAATAATTGAAAACAATGTATGCGGTGAAAACAAAAACGAAAAACCAAGATTGTTGAAATCCTACTCAGATTATTTTATACAGGGAACGCCTCAGAGTCGCGTAAATTCCGGTGAAATGAAAATTCGATTGATTGATAGAGACAAAAACGGTACAGAGAAGACCATATAGATTGAGTCCCAGTGAGAGAATTGTTAGATTGCAAAGTTATTAGACCGAGTAGCTCCCCTTTTGCGAGCCCTGTTCTATTATTCAAGAAGAAGAATGGATCAGCTAGGCTTTGTGTAGATTATAGAGAATTGAATTCGAATACAGTAGCTGACAAGTTTCCGTTGCCTTTAATATCTGATCAGATACCCAGGTTGCGTGGTGCAAAGTTCTTCACCTGCCTGGACATGGCAAGTGGCTATTATCAGGTTCCTATGCATCCGAACTCGGTCGAGTATACGGAATTCGTCACCCCTGACGGACAATATGAGTTCCTGTCGATGCCAAACTGTCGAACTTAAGAATGCGGCATCAGTTTTTCAAAGAGCAGTTATAAAGGCATTAGGCGAGATCGCTTATTCGTATATCATCGTGTATATGGACGACATAATGATTGTAGCTCCAACCAAGGAAATGGCACTCGAGAGATTAATGATTGTTTTGGATATTTTATCAAAGGCAGGATTTTCATTCAATGTTGAAAAGTGCTTCTTTTTGAGAACTTCTGCTCAATATTTAGGGTTCGAAGTACGAGCAGGTGAGATTAGTCCAAACACTCGCAAAGTAGAATATTTGAATGCCTTGCCACCTCCTAGATCAGTAACGACATTGAGACAGCTTATTGGGCAAGCATCGTACTTTCGATAGTTTGTTTCAGGATTTTCACAGCTAATGAAGCCTTTATACTTTCTCACCTCAGAGAAAAATAAGTTTGAGTGGAGTGTAAAACATGAGGAAATTCGTAGAAAAATGATTCACATTCTTACTAATAAACCAGTTTTGATTATTTTCGACAAGCAGTATCCGATAGAGTTACACACCGATGCAAGTACAATCGGATATGGTGCTATACTCTTGCATAGAATTGAAAATAAATGTATGTCGTGGAATACTACAGTAAGACAACAAGAGTATGCGAATCTAAATATACTTCGTATGAGTTAGAAACTCTTGCTGTGGTTAATGCTGTTAAGCATTTCCGGCACTACTTACATGGTATGAAGTTTGTAATATTCACTGATTGTAATTCGTTAAAATCATCACGAAATAAGATTGAGTTGTTGCCTAGAGTCTATCGCTGGTGGGCTTATTTACAGACATTGGAGTTTGATATACAGTATAGAAAAGGCAAGCGTATGGCCCATGCTGATTTCTTTTCCAGAAAACCACTTCCTCCGGAAAATTCCCCTGGATATGCGAAAGTTGTTGAAAAGCGAATCGATTTAACCGAAGTATCTGAGAATTGGATATGTGCAGAGCAACAGAAAGATCAAGATATTGTAGGAATCGTTTCCAAGTTGAATAATTATGAATGTCCATTCGATTTGGCTAGGACATATGATTTGAGAGCTGGAGTTTTGTATAGAATCATACAAAGAACTGGCAGTACCCTATGTTTGCCAGTGGGACCTCGAGGATTTAGATGGTCAGTTATTAAACAAGTACATGAATCCATAATGCATCTGGGGTGGAAAAAACGCTTGACAAGGTTTACGATTATTATTGGTTTGAGGGCATGGCCAATTACGTTCGAAGATTTGTTGAAAATTGTATGACATGCCGAGTTTCCAAATCATCTTCTGGAAAAGTACAAATGGAATTACATCCTATTCCCAAAGTAAACATTCCGTGGCATACTGTTCACATAGACATATCAGGCAAGTTAGTGGTAAAAGCGATCGTAAAGAATAGATTATCGTACAGATACATAGATGCATTCACCAAGTATGTTTATCTCTATTACACGGTCACATTAAGTGCAGAAAGTTGTGTAATGCCGTTGAAATCATCAAATTCGTTGTTCGGAGTCCCTATTCGTATTGTGGCTGATCAGGGAAGAAGTTTCACAGGTGCTAAGTTCGTTGAAATCTGCTCTTCACAAAAGATAAAATTGCATGTAATAGCTACAGGAGCAAGCCGAGATAATGGCCAGGTTGAGAGGGTTATGAGTACTTTGAAAAATTTATTAACAGCTGTTGAAATGAGTTCTCGATCGTGGCAAGAGGCAATGGGGGAAGTGCAATTAGCTATTAATTGTACCGCTAATAAGATAACCACAGCGAGTCCATTAGAATTATTAATGGGAAAGGTTGCGCGACCTTTAGGACTTGTTCCCATTCATGATTCAGAAACTGAAATAGATATGACTAAGATCAGAACCCAAGCTTTAGAGAATATAGAAAGATCAGGAAAGTACGAGAAAGAAAGATTCGATAAAGGCAGAGCTAAGATAGTAAAATTTAGCGTGGGAGGTTTTGTGTTGCTTAATAATAGTGAGAGAAACCAGACTAAGTTAGATGCTAAATATAGAGAACCATTTGAGATTATTGAGGTATTGGATAACGACAGATATACTTTAAAGAGTTTGAAAAATAATAGGTATATAAATAAATAATAGGATATAAGTATGCTCATGAGAGATTAAGAAGATTGCCAGATGGGCAGGTGCCAAGCGAGCTGGAGATCGATGTTAGCCCGCCAGGTGAAGCCGTTGACAGAGACGGTATGGAAACTGTTGAAAGAGACAGTATGGATGATGAAAGGGATTATTGTAAACTGTTGAAAGAGACAGTAGTGAAGCTGTTGAAAGAGACAGTAGTGAAGTTGTTGAGAGAGATCATTAAGTTGATTGTCACATTAAAAGTAAAACTGAAGTTTGAATGTAGTGTGTGAATTTCGGATTTGTTGCAAAGGTTAGCCCATACACGAGGGCGTGTAATTTATCAGAATGGCCGTGTCGGAGAACGGAATGTTATTTTGAAATGGGTGCTCTATCGGTACTCAACTGCTCACGAGACTTATCGATTGTATGGCTTTTAGTCGATTGTGAGATCTTTGTAACACTAAGATCGAGTGTGGCCCTGCTGGTAGAGTGGCTGTGCGTGATATATCGAGAAGGAGAATAAAAAAAGCACACACGCGGCGGCAGAAATTGAAAAAGGAGAAACAACAGGGACTCGCTACACAATCAATAACTAAAGAAATAACTACGATCCGTCAAGTATTTGTACCAGCCTGTTTCGTTCCGTTCATGGCAACTTTCGCTATAGTTTTTGGCGACGTACTTATCGATCTCTTTCCAAATCAAAAATTGTTGTTGCCGACAGCAATATTTTGTTTGTCAAATTTGCGGTGGGGTTAGAAATAAATTTTTTATAAAAAACCAAGTGGCAGAATGATCTTGTGGTGATGTGGAAAAAACATCAATAGATCACTGAGTAAACTATTTTTTTTCTTTCTAATTAAGATCTAATTTGACATAAAAAGGCATTTACTTTTCATTTCGGTCAGAAAAAAATGCCCTCGAAAAATTCTTACGAATTCGAATACCGGAGCCCCAATTTTTATACCCGTTACTCGTAGAGTAAAAGGGTATATTAGATTCGTTGAAAAGTATGTAACAGGCAGAAGGAAGCGTTTCCGACCATATAAAGTATATATATTCTTGATCAGGATCAGTAGCCGAGTCGATCTGGCCATGTCCGTCTGTCCGTCCGTCTGTCCGTATGAACGTCGAGATCTCAGGAACTACAAAAGCTAGAAAGTAGAGATTAAACATACAGACTCCAGACATAGACGCAGCGCAAGTTTGTTGATTCATGTTGCCACGCCTACTCTAACGCCCACAAACCGCATAAAACTGCCACGCCCACACTTTTGAAAAATGTTTTAATATTTTTTCATTTTTGTATTAGTCTTGTAAATTTCTATCGATTTGCCGAAATACTTTTTGCCACGCCCACTCTAACGCCCACAAACCGCCAAAAACTGTCAGTGTTGAAGACTCTCCTTCGCACTTCGACTAGCTGAGTAACGGGTATCAGATAGTCGGGGAACTCGACTATAGCGTTCTCTCTTGTTTGATTTCAAATCGAAGTCGTAAAATTTTTATTTGAATTTGATTACCGGAGCATGCCTGAATACGTAGAAGCAAACATTGTAACGATAGAAACCAGAACAAAAGTATTTTAAATATCTTAAATCTGAGATCTCGACGTTCATACGGACAGACGGACATGGCCAGATCGACTCGGCTACTGATCCTGATCAAGAATATATATACTTTATATGGTCGGAAACGCTTCCTTCTGCCTGCTACATACTTTTCAACGAATCTAGTATACCCTTTTACTCTACGAGTAACGGGTATAAAAAAAGAAGAGGGAACGCTGCATCTACTCCCCTCCATAACTATCCCAAACTTTAACCGCGCCGATATAAATAGATACATAAAGGCAAAAAACCAATTATATTAGAAATTCTTCTCACTGGTACTGCATAATGCACAATGGTAAATCATGCAACCATTTAAAAAGAATTACTAGGCATAGTATGCACAACTTTATATTTCCGGTCTTATCTCTTTTGCAGAAGTTTACAAGTATGCTCTGACCATACACCGCTTGCTGGTTACATAACATAAATGAACCTATGTAAAATTAGAACGTTCGCAAACAAAACTTTAAGAAAGGTTTTAAACAGGTGAATTACTTCAAATAAAATTACAGCAAATTAAAATTAAGTATAACGATAATTCAGGTCCGCTAAGACAGAGAAAACACCATTATGGACGTTATTTAATTGTGGACGAGAAACATTTTGTTTCTTTTAGGCGATTTCCTGGGTTTTCAGTTATTTAGAATGACCTCTTTAATAAAACAAGAGAGAACGCTATAGTCGAGTTCCCCGACTATCTGATACCCGTTACTCAGCTAGTGGAAGTGCGAAGGCGAGTCTTCAACACTGACAGTTTTTTTCGGTTTGAGGGCGTTAGAGTGGGCGTGGCAACATGAATCAACAAACTTGCGCTGCGTCTATGTCTCTGGAGTCCGTATGTTTAATCTCAACTTTCTAGCTTTTGTAGTTCCTGAGATCTCGACGTTCATACGGACAGACGGACATGGCCAGATCGACTCGGCTACTGATCCTGATCAAGAATATATATACTTTATATGGTCGGAAACGCTTCCTTGTGCCTGTTACATACTTTTCAACGAATCTAGTATACCCTTTTACTCTACGAGTAACGGGTATAATAAAAGTGCGAACAGAAAGACAAAAAGTCAAACGCTTTTTGCGCAATTCTTAAACGGAGATTCAAGTACGAATACAATAGCATTATGTTCATAGATGGGAACATTTTATTAATTCTTAAAATAAATGGCACATTGGCACACATTTTTTCATTTTTGTATTAGTCTTGTAAATTTCTATCGATTTGCCGAAATACTTTTTGCCACGCCCACTCTAACGCCCACAAACCGCCAAAAACTGTCAGTGTTGAAGACTCTCCTTCGCACTTCGACTAGCTGAGTAACGGGTATCAGATAGTCGGGGAACTCGACTATAGCGTTCTCTCTTGTTTGATTTCAAATCGAAGTCGTAAAATTTTTATTTGAATTTGATTACCGGAGCATGCCTGAATACGTAGAAGCAAACATTGAAACGATAGAAACCAGAACAAAAGTATCTAAAATATCTTAAATCTGAGATCTCGACGTTCATACGGACAGACGGACATGGCCAGATCGACTCGGCTACTGATCCTGATCAAGAATATATATACTTTATATGGTCGGAAACGCTTCCTTCTGCCTGCTACATACTTTTCAACGAATCTAGTATACCCTTTTACTCTACGAGTAACGGGTATAAAAAAAGAAGAGGGAACGCTGCATCTACTCCCCTCCATAACTATCCCAAACTTTAACCGCGCCGATATAAATAGATACATAAAGGCAAAAAACCAATTATATTAGAAATTCTTCTCACTGGTACTGCATAATGCACAATGGTAAATCATGCAACCATTTAAAAAGAATTACTAGGCATAGTATGCACAACTTTATATTTCCGGTCTTATCTCTTTTGCAGAAGTTTACAAGTATGCTCTGACCATACACCGCTTGCTGGTTACAAAACATAAATGAACCTATGTAAAATTAGAACGTTCGCAAACAAAACTTTAAGAAAGGTTTTAAACAGGTGAATTACTTCAAATAAAATTACAGCAAATTAAAATTAAGTATAACGATAATTCAGGTCCGCTAAGACAGAGAAAACACCATTATGGACGTTATTTAATTGTGGACGAGAAACATTTTGTTTCTTTTAGGCGATTTCCTGGGTTTTCAGTTATTTAGAATGACCTCTTTAATAAAACAAGAGAGAACGCTATAGTCGAGTTCCCCGACTATCTGATACCCGTTACTCAGCTAGTGGAAGTGCGAAGGCGAGTCTTCAACACTGACAGTTTTTTTCGGTTTGAGGGCGTTAGAGTGGGCGTGGCAACATGAATCAACAAACTTGCGCTGCGTCTATGTCTCTGGAGTCCGTATGTTTAATCTCAACTTTCTAGCTTTTGTAGTTCCTGAGATCTCGACGTTCATACGGACAGACGGACATGGCCAGATCGACTCGGCTACTGATCCTGATCAAGAATATATATACTTTATATGGTCGGAAACGCTTCCTTGTGCCTGTTACATACTTTTCAACGAATCTAGTATACCCTTTTACTCTACGAGTAACGGGTATAATAAAAGTGCGAACAGAAAGACAAAAAGTCAAACGCTTTTTGCGCAATTCTTAAACGGAGATTCAAGTACGAATACAATAGCATTATGTTCATAGATGGGAACATTTTATTAATTCTTAAAATAAATGGCACATTGGCACACATTTTTTCATTTTTGTATTAGTCTTGTAAATTTCTATCGATTTGCCGAAATACTTTTTGCCACGCCCACTCTAACGCCCACAAACCGCCAAAAACTGTCAGTGTTGAAGACTCTCCTTCGCACTTCGACTAGCTGAGTAACGGGTATCAGATAGTCGGGGAACTCGACTATAGCGTTCTCTCTTGTTTGATTTCAAATCGAAGTCGTAAAATTTTTATTTGAATTTGATTTCCGGAGCATGCCTGAATACGTAGAAGCAAACATTGAAACGATAGAAACCAGAACAAAAGTATCTAAAATATCTTAAATCTGAGATCTCGACGTTCATACGGACAGACGGACATGGCCAGATCGACTCGGCTACTGATCCTGATCAAGAATATATATACTTTATATGGTCGGAAACGCTTCCTTCTGCCTGCTACATACTTTTCAACGAATCTAGTATACCCTTTTACTCTACGAGTAACGGGTATAAAAAAAGAAGAGGGAACGCTGCATCTACTCCCCTCCATAACTATCCCAAACTTTAACCGCGCCGATATAAATAGATACATAAAGGCAAAAAACCAATTATATTAGAAATTCTTCTCACTGGTACTGCATAATGCACAATGGTAAATCATGCAACCATTTAAAAAGAATTACTAGACATAGTATGCACAACTTTATATTTCCGGTCTTATCTCTTTTGCAGAAGTATACAAGTATGCTCTGACCATATACCGCTTGCTGGTTACATAACATAAATGAACCTATGTAAAATTAGAACGTTCGCAAACAAAACTTTAAGAAAGGTTTTAAACAGGTGAATTACTTCAAATAAAATTACAGCAAATTAAAATTAAGTATAACGATAATTCAGGTCCGCTAAGACAGAGAAAACACCATTATGGACGTTATTTAATTGTGGACGAGAAACATTTTGTTTCTTTTAGGCGATTTCCTGGGTTTTCAGTTATTTAGAATGACCTCTTTAATAAAACAAGAGAGAACGCTATAGTCGAGTTCCCCGACTATCTGATACCCGTTACTCAGCTAGTGGAAGTGCGAAGGCGAGTCTTCAACACTGACAGTTTTTTTCGGTTTGAGGGCGTTAGAGTGGGCGTGGCAACATGAATCAACAAACTTGCGCTGCGTCTATGTCTCTGGAGTCCGTATGTTTAATCTCAACTTTCTAGCTTTTGTAGTTCCTGAGATCTCGACGTTCATACGGACAGACGGACATGGCCAGATCGACTCGGCTACTGATCCTGATCAAGAATATATATACTTTATATGGTCGGAAACGCTTCCTTCTGCCTGCTACATACTTTTCAACGAATCTAGTATACCCTTTTACTCTACGAGTAACGGGTATAAAAAAAGAAGAGGGAACGCTGCATCTACTCCCCTCCATAACTATCCCAAACTTTAACCGCGCCGATATAAATAGATACATAAAGGCAAAAAACCAATTATATTAGAAATTCTTCTCACTGGTACTGCATAATGCACAATGGTAAATCATGCAACCATTTAAAAAGAATTACTAGACATAGTATGCACAACTTTATATTTCCGGTCTTATCTCTTTTGCAGAAGTTTACAAGTATGCTCTGACCATACACCGCTTGCTGGTTACATAACATAAATGAACCTATGTAAAATTAGAACGTTCGCAAACAAAACTTTAAGAAAGGTTTTAAACAGGTGAATTACTTCAAATAAAATTACAGCAAATTAAAATTAAGTATAACGATAATTCAGGTCCGCTAAGACAGAGAAAACACCATTATGGACGTTATTTAATTGTGGACGAGAAACATTTTGTTTCTTTTAGGCGATTTCCTGGGTTTTCAGTTATTTAGAATGACCTCTTTAATAAAACAAGAGAGAACGCTATAGTCGAGTTCCCCGACTATCTGATACCCGTTACTCAGCTAGTGGAAGTGCGAAGGCGAGTCTTCAACACTGACAGTTTTTTTCGGTTTGAGGGCGTTAGAGTGGGCGTGGCAACATGAATCAACAAACTTGCGCTGCGTCTATGTCTCTGGAGTCCGTATGTTTAATCTCAACTTTCTAGCTTTTGTAGTTCCTGAGATCTCGACGTTCATACGGACAGACGGACATGGCCAGATCGACTCGGCTACTGATCCTGATCAAGAATATATATACTTTATATGGTCGGAAACGCTTCCTTGTGCCTGTTACATACTTTTCAACGAATCTAGTATACCCTTTTACTCTACGAGTAACGGGTATAATAAAAGTGCGAACAGAAAGACAAAAAGTCAAACGCTTTTTGCGCAATTCTTAAACGGAGATTCAAGTACGAATACAATAGCATTATGTTCATAGATGGGAACATTTTATTAATTCTTAAAATAAATGGCACATTGGCACACATTTTTTCATTTTTGTATTAGTCTTGTAAATTTCTATCGATTTGCCGAAATACTTTTTGCCACGCCCACTCTAACGCCCACAAACCGCCAAAAACTGTCAGTGTTGAAGACTCTCCTTCGCACTTCGACTAGCTGAGTAACGGGTATCAGATATCAGAACTCGACTATAGCGTTCTCTCTTGTTTGATTTCAAATCGAAGTCGTAAAATTTTTATTTGAATTTGATTACCGGAGCATGCCTGAATACGTAGAAGCAAACATTGAAACGATAGAAACCAGAACAAAAGTATCTAAAATATCTTAAATCTGAGATCTCGACGTTCATACGGACAGACGGACATGGCCAGATCGACTCGGCTACTGATCCTGATCAAGAATATATATACTTTATATGGTCGGAAACGCTTCCTTCTGCCTGCTACATACTTTTCAACGAATCTAGTATACCCTTTTACTCTACGAGTAACGGGTATAAAAAAAGAAGAGGGAACGCTGCATCTACTCCCCTCCATAACTATCCCAAACTTTAACCGCGCCGATATAAATAGATACATAAAGGCAAAAAACCAATTATATTAGAAATTCTTCTCACTGGTACTGCATAATGCACAATGGTAAATCATGCAACCATTTAAAAAGAATTACTAGGCATAGTATGCACAACTTTATATTTCCGGTCTTATCTCTTTTGCAGAAGTTTACAAGTATGCTCTGACCATACACCGCTTGCTGGTTACATAACATAAATGAACCTATGTAAAATTAGAACGTTCGCAAACAAAACTTTAAGAAAGGTTTTAAACAGGTGAATTACTTCAAATAAAATTACAGCAAATTAAAATTAAGTATAACGATAATTCAGGTCCGCTAAGACAGAGAAAACACCATTATGGACGTTATTTAATTGTGGACGAGAAACATTTTGTTTCTTTTAGGCGATTTCCTGGGTTTTCAGTTATTTAGAATGACCTCTTTAATAAAACAAGAGAGAACGCTATAGTCGAGTTCCCCGACTATCTGATACCCGTTACTCAGCTAGTGGAAGTGCGAAGGCGAGTCTTCAACACTGACAGTTTTTTTTCGGTTTGAGGGCGTTAGAGTGGGCGTGGCAACATGAATCAACAAACTTGCGCTGCGTCTATGTCTCTGGAGTCCGTATGTTTAATCTCAACTTTCTAGCTTTTGTAGTTCCTGAGATCTCGACGTTCATACGGACAGACGGACATGGCCAGATCGACTCGGCTACTGATCCTGATCAAGAATATATATACTTTATATGGTCGGAAACGCTTCCTTCTGCCTGCTACATACTTTTCAACGAATCTAGTATACCCTTTTACTCTACGAGTAACGGGTATAAAAAAAGAAGAGGGAACGCTGCATCTACTCCCCTCCATAACTATCCCAAACTTTAACCGCGCCGATATAAATAGATACATAAAGGCAAAAAACCAATTATATTAGAAATTCTTCTCACTGGTACTGCATAATGCACAATGGTAAATCATGCAACCATTTAAAAAGAATTACTAGACATAGTATGCACAACTTTATATTTCCGGTCTTATCTCTTTTGCAGAAGTTTACAAGTATGCTCTGACCATACACCGCTTGCTGGTTACATAACATAAATGAACCTATGTAAAATTAGAACGTTCGCAAACAAAACTTTAAGAAAGGTTTTAAACAGGTGAATTACTTCAAATAAAATTACAGCAAATTAAAATTAAGTATAACGATAATTCAGGTCCGCTAAGACAGAGAAAACACCATTATGGACGTTATTTAATTGTGGACGAGAAACATTTTGTTTCTTTTAGGCGATTTCCTGGGTTTTCAGTTATTTAGAATGACCTCTTTAATAAAACAAGAGAGAACGCTATAGTCGAGTTCCCCGACTATCTGATACCCGTTACTCAGCTAGTGGAAGTGCGAAGGCGAGTCTTCAACACTGACAGTTTTTTTCGGTTTGAGGGCGTTAGAGTGGGCGTGGCAACATGAATCAACAAACTTGCGCTGCGTCTATGTCTCTGGAGTCCGTATGTTTAATCTCAACTTTCTAGCTTTTGTAGTTCCTGAGATCTCGACGTTCATACGGACAGACGGACATGGCCAGATCGACTCGGCTACTGATCCTGATCAAGAATATATATACTTTATATGGTCGGAAACGCTTCCTTCTGCCTGCTACATACTTTTCAACGAATCTAGTATACCCTTTTACTCTACGAGTAACGGGTATAAAAAAAGAAGAGGGAACGCTGCATCTACTCCCCTCCATAACTATCCCAAACTTTAACCGCGCCGATATAAATAGATACATAAAGGCAAAAAACCAATTATATTAGAAATTCTTCTCACTGGTACTGCATAATGCACAATGGTAAATCATGCAACCATTTAAAAAGAATTACTAGACATAGTATGCACAACTTTATATTTCCGGTCTTATCTCTTTTGCAGAAGTTTACAAGTATGCTCTGACCATACACCGCTTGCTGGTTACATAACATAAATGAACCTATGTAAAATTAGAACGTTCGCAAACAAAACTTTAAGAAAGGTTTTAAACAGGTGAATTACTTCAAATAAAATTACAGCAAATTAAAATTAAGTATAACGATAATTCAGGTCCGCTAAGACAGAGAAAACACCATTATGGACGTTATTTAATTGTGGACGAGAAACATTTTGTTTCTTTTAGGCGATTTCCTGGGTTTTCAGTTATTTAGAATGACCTCTTTAATAAAACAAGAGAGAACGCTATAGTCGAGTTCCCCGACTATCTGATACCCGTTACTCAGCTAGTGGAAGTGCGAAGGCGAGTCTTCAACACTGACAGTTTTTTTCGGTTTGAGGGCGTTAGAGTGGGCGTGGCAACATGAATCAACAAACTTGCGCTGCGTCTATGTCTCTGGAGTCCGTATGTTTAATCTCAACTTTCTAGCTTTTGTAGTTCCTGAGATCTCGACGTTCATACGGACAGACGGACATGGCCAGATCGACTCGGCTACTGATCCTGATCAAGAATATATATACTTTATATGGTCGGAAACGCTTCCTTGTGCCTGTTACATACTTTTCAACGAATCTAGTATACCCTTTTACTCTACGAGTAACGGGTATAATAAAAGTGCGAACAGAAAGACAAAAAGTCAAACGCTTTTTGCGCAATTCTTAAACGGAGATTCAAGTACGAATACAATAGCATTATGTTCATAGATGGGAACATTTTATTAATTCTTAAAATAAATGGCACATTGGCACACATTTTTTCATTTTTGTATTAGTCTTGTAAATTTCTATCGATTTGCCGAAATACTTTTTGCCACGCCCACTCTAACGCCCACAAACCGCCAAAAACTGTCAGTGTTGAAGACTCTCCTTCGCACTTCGACTAGCTGAGTAACGGGTATCAGATATCAGAACTCGACTATAGCGTTCTCTCTTGTTTGATTTCAAATCGAAGTCGTAAAATTTTTATTTGAATTTGATTACCGGAGCATGCCTGAATACGTAGAAGCAAACATTGAAACGATAGAAACCAGAACAAAAGTATCTAAAATATCTTAAATCTGAGATCTCGACGTTCATACGGACAGACGGACATGGCCAGATCGACTCGGCTACTGATCCTGATCAAGAATATATATACTTTATATGGTCGGAAACGCTTCCTTCTGCCTGCTACATACTTTTCAACGAATCTAGTATACCCTTTTACTCTACGAGTAACGGGTATAAAAAAAGAAGAGGGAACGCTGCATCTACTCCCCTCCATAACTATCCCAAACTTTAACCGCGCCGATATAAATAGATACATAAAGGCAAAAAACCAATTATATTAGAAATTCTTCTCACTGGTACTGCATAATGCACAATGGTAAATCATGCAACCATTTAAAAAGAATTACTAGGCATAGTATGCACAACTTTATATTTCCGGTCTTATCTCTTTTGCAGAAGTTTACAAGTATGCTCTGACCATACACCGCTTGCTGGTTACATAACATAAATGAACCTATGTAAAATTAGAACGTTCGCAAACAAAACTTTAAGAAAGGTTTTAAACAGGTGAATTACTTCAAATAAAATTACAGCAAATTAAAATTAAGTATAACGATAATTCAGGTCCGCTAAGACAGAGAAAACACCATTATGGACGTTGTTTAATTGTGGACGAGAAACATTTTGTTTCTTTTAGGCGATTTCCTGGGTTTTCAGTTATTTAGAATGACCTCTTTAATAAAACAAGAGAGAACGCTATAGTCGAGTTCCCCGACTATCTGATACCCGTTACTCAGCTAGTGGAAGTGCGAAGGCGAGTCTTCAACACTGACAGTTTTTTTCGGTTTGAGGCCGTTAGAGTGGGCGTGGCAACATGAATCAACAAACTTGCGCTGCGTCTATGTCTCTGGAGTCCGTATGTTTAATCTCAACTTTCTAGCTTTTGTAGTTCCTGAGATCTCGACGTTCATACGGACAGACGGACATGGCCAGATCGACTCGGCTACTGATCCTGATCAAGAATATATATACTTTATATGGTCGGAAACGCTTCCTTGTGCCTGTTACATACTTTTCAACGAATCTAGTATACCCTTTTACTCTACGAGTAACGGGTATAATAAAAGTGCGAACAGAAAGACAAAAAGTCAAACGCTTTTTGCGCAATTCTTAAACGGAGATTCAAGTACGAATACAATAGCATTATGTTCATAGATGGGAACATTTTATTAATTCTTAAAATAAATGGCACATTGGCACACATTTTTTCATTTTTGTATTAGTCTTGTAAATTTCTATCGATTTGCCGAAATACTTTTTGCCACGCCCACTCTAACGCCCACAAACCGCCAAAAACTGTCAGTGTTGAAGACTCTCCTTCGCACTTCGACTAGCTGAGTAACGGGTATCAGATAGTCGGGGAACTCGACTATAGCGTTCTCTCTTGTTTGATTTCAAATCGAAGTCGTAAAATTTTTATTTGAATTTGATTACCGGAGCATGCCTGAATACGTAGAAGCAAACATTGAAACGATAGAAACCAGAACAAAAGTATCTAAAATATCTTAAATCTGAGATCTCGACGTTCATACGGACAGACGGACATGGCCAGATCGACTCGGCTACTGATCCTGATCAAGAATATATATACTTTATATGGTCGGAAACGCTTCCTTCTGCCTGCTACATACTTTTCAACGAATCTAGTATACCCTTTTACTCTACGAGTAACGGGTATAAAAAAAGAAGAGGGAACGCTGCATCTACTCCCCTCCATAACTATCCCAAACTTTAACCGCGCCGATATAAATAGATACATAAAGGCAAAAAACCAATTATATTAGAAATTCTTCTCACTGGTACTGCATAATGCACAATGGTAAATCATGCAACCATTTAAAAAGAATTACTAGACATAGTATGCACAACTTTATATTTCCGGTCTTATCTCTTTTGCAGAAGTATACAAGTATGCTCTGACCATATACCGCTTGCTGGTTACATAACATAAATGAACCTATGTAAAATTAGAACGTTCGCAAACAAAACTTTAAGAAAGGTTTTAAACAGGTGAATTACTTCAAATAAAATTACAGCAAATTAAAATTAAGTATAACGATAATTCAGGTCCGCTAAGACAGAGAAAACACCATTATGGACGTTATTTAATTGTGGACGAGAAACATTTTGTTTCTTTTAGGCGATTTCCTGGGTTTTCCGTTATTTAGAATGACCTCTTTAATAAAACAAGAGAGAACGCTATAGTCGAGTTCCCCGACTATCTGATACCCGTTACTCAGCTAGTGGAAGTGCGAAGGCGAGTCTTCAACACTGACAGTTTTTTTCGGTTTGAGGGCGTTAGAGTGGGCGTGGCAACATGAATCAACAAACTTGCGCTGCGTCTATGTCTCTGGAGTCCGTATGTTTAATCTCAACTTTCTAGCTTTTGTAGTTCCTGAGATCTCGACGTTCATACGGACAGACGGACATGGCCAGATCGACTCGGCTACTGATCCTGATCAAGAATATATATACTTTATATGGTCGGAAACGCTTCCTTCTGCCTGCTACATACTTTTCAACGAATCTAGTATACCCTTTTACTCTACGAGTAACGGGTATAAAAAAAGAAGAGGGAACGCTGCATCTACTCCCCTCCATAACTATCCCAAACTTTAACCGCGCCGATATAAATAGATACATAAAGGCAAAAAACCAATTATATTAGAAATTCTTCTCACTGGTACTGCATAATGCACAATGGTAAATCATGCAACCATTTAAAAAGAATTACTAGACATAGTATGCACAACTTTATATTTCCGGTCTTATCTCTTTTGCAGAAGTTTACAAGTATGCTCTGACCATACACCGCTTGCTGGTTACATAACATAAATGAACCTATGTAAAATTAGAACGTTCGCAAACAAAACTTTAAGAAAGGTTTTAAGCAGGTGAATTACTTCAAATAAAATTACAGCAAATTAAAATTAAGTATAACGATAATTCAGGTCCGCTAAGACAGAGAAAACACCATTATGGACGTTATTTAATTGTGGACGAGAAACATTTTGTTTCTTTTAGGCGATTTCCTGGGTTTTCAGTTATTTAGAATGACCTCTTTAATAAAACAAGAGAGAACGCTATAGTCGAGTTCCCCGACTATCTGATACCCGTTACTCAGCTAGTGGAAGTGCGAAGGCGAGTCTTCAACACTGACAGTTTTTTTCGGTTTGAGGTCGTTAGAGTGGGCGTGGCAACATGAATCAACAAACTTGCGCTGCGTCTATGTCTCTGGAGTCCGTATGTTTAATCTCAACTTTCTAGCTTTTGTAGTTCCTGAGATCTCGACGTTCATACGGACAGACGGACATGGCCAGATCGACTCGGCTACTGATCCTGATCAAGAATATATATACTTTATATGGTCGGAAACGCTTCCTTGTGCCTGTTACATACTTTTCAACGAATCTAGTATACCCTTTTACTCTACGAGTAACGGGTATAATAAAAGTGCGAACAGAAAGACAAAAAGTCAAACGCTTTTTGCGCAATTCTTAAACGGAGATTCAAGTACGAATACAATAGCATTATGTTCATAGATGGGAACATTTTATTAATTCTTAAAATAAATGGCACATTGGCACACATTTTTTCATTTTTGTATTAGTCTTGTAAATTTCTATCGATTTGCCGAAATACTTTTTGCCACGCCCACTCTAACGCCCACAAACCGCCAAAAACTGTCAGTGTTGAAGACTCTCCTTCGCACTTCGACTAGCTGAGTAACGGGTATCAGATATCAGAACTCGACTATAGCGTTCTCTCTTGTTTGATTTCAAATCGAAGTCGTAAAATTTTTATTTGAATTTGATTACCGGAGCATGCCTGAATACGTAGAAGCAAACATTGAAACGATAGAAACCAGAACAAAAGTATCTAAAATATCTTAAATCTGAGATCTCGACGTTCATACGGACAGACGGACATGGCCAGATCGACTCGGCTACTGATCCTGATCAAGAATATATATACTTTATATGGTCGGAAACGCTTCCTTCTGCCTGCTACATACTTTTCAACGAATCTAGTATACCCTTTTACTCTACGAGTAACGGGTATAAAAAAAGAAGAGGGAACGCTGCATCTACTCCCCTCCATAACTATCCCAAACTTTAACCGCGCCGATATAAATAGATACATAAAGGCAAAAAACCAATTATATTAGAAATTCTTCTCACTGGTACTGCATAATGCACAATGGTAAATCATGCAACCATTTAAAAAGAATTACTAGACATAGTATGCACAACTTTATATTTCCGGTCTTATCTCTTTTGCAGAAGTTTACAAGTATGCTCTGACCATACACCGCTTGCTGGTTACATAACATAAATGAACCTATGTAAAATTAGAACGTTCGCAAACAAAACTTTAAGAAAGGTTTTAAACAGGTGAATTACTTCAAATAAAATTACAGCAAATTAAAATTAAGTATAACGATAATTCAGGTCCGCTAAGACAGAGAAAACACCATTATGGACGTTATTTAATTGTGGACGAGAAACATTTTGTTTCTTTTAGGCGATTTCCTGGGTTTTCAGTTATTTAGAATGACCTCTTTAATAAAACAAGAGAGAACGCTATAGTCGAGTTCCCCGACTATCTGATACCCGTTACTCAGCTAGTGGAAGTGCGAAGGCGAGTCTTCAACACTGACAGTTTTTTTTCGGTTTGAGGGCGTTAGAGTGGGCGTGGCAACATGAATCAACAAACTTGCGCTGCGTCTATGTCTCTGGAGTCCGTATGTTTAATCTCAACTTTCTAGCTTTTGTAGTTCCTGAGATCTCGACGTTCATACGGACAGACGGACATGGCCAGATCGACTCGGCTACTGATCCTGATCAAGAATATATATACTTTATATGGTCGGAAACGCTTCCTTCTGCCTGCTACATACTTTTCAACGAATCTAGTATACCCTTTTACTCTACGAGTAACGGGTATAAAAAAAGAAGAGGGAACGCTGCATCTACTCCCCTCCATAACTATCCCAAACTTTAACCGCGCCGATATAAATAGATACATAAAGGCAAAAAACCAATTATATTAGAAATTCTTCTCACTGGTACTGCATAATGCACAATGGTAAATCATGCAACCATTTAAAAAGAATTACTAGACATAGTATGCACAACTTTATATTTCCGGTCTTATCTCTTTTGCAGAAGTTTACAAGTATGCTCTGACCATACACCGCTTGCTGGTTACATAACATAAATGAACCTATGTAAAATTAGAACGTTCGCAAACAAAACTTTAAGAAAGGTTTTAAACAGGTGAATTACTTCAAATAAAATTACAGCAAATTAAAATTAAGTATAACGATAATTCAGGTCCGCTAAGACAGAGAAAACACCATTATGGACGTTATTTAATTGTGGACGAGAAACATTTTGTTTCTTTTAGGCGATTTCCTGGGTTTTCAGTTATTTAGAATGACCTCTTTAATAAAACAAGAGAGAACGCTATAGTCGAGTTCCCCGACTATCTGATACCCGTTACTCAGCTAGTGGAAGTGCGAAGGCGAGTCTTCAACACTGACAGTTTTTTTTCGGTTTGAGGGCGTTAGAGTGGGCGTGGCAACATGAATCAACAAACTTGCGCTGCGTCTATGTCTCTGGAGTCCGTATGTTTAATCTCAACTTTCTAGCTTTTGTAGTTCCTGAGATCTCGACGTTCATACGGACAGACGGACATGGCCAGATCGACTCGGCTACTGATCCTGATCAAGAATATATATACTTTATATGGTCGGAAACGCTTCCTTCTGCCTGCTACATACTTTTCAACGAATCTAGTATACCCTTTTACTCTACGAGTAACGGGTATAAAAAAAGAAGAGGGAACGCTGCATCTACTCCCCTCCATAACTATCCCAAACTTTAACCGCGCCGATATAAATAGATACATAAAGGCAAAAAACCAATTATATTAGAAATTCTTCTCACTGGTACTGCATAATGCACAATGGTAAATCATGCAACCATTTAAAAAGAATTACTAGACATAGTATGCACAACTTTATATTTCCGGTCTTATCTCTTTTGCAGAAGTTTACAAGTATGCTCTGACCATACACCGCTTGCTGGTTACATAACATAAATGAACCTATGTAAAATTAGAACGTTCGCAAACAAAACTTTAAGAAAGGTTTTAAACAGGTGAATTACTTCAAATAAAATTACAGCAAATTAAAATTAAGTATAACGATAATTCAGGTCCGCTAAGACAGAGAAAACACCATTATGGACGTTATTTAATTGTGGACGAGAAACATTTTGTTTCTTTTAGGCGATTTCCTGGGTTTTCAGTTATTTAGAATGACCTCTTTAATAAAACAAGAGAGAACGCTATAGTCGAGTTCCCCGACTATCTGATACCCGTTACTCAGCTAGTGGAAGTGCGAAGGCGAGTCTTCAACACTGACAGTTTTTTTTCGGTTTGAGGGCGTTAGAGTGGGCGTGGCAACATGAATCAACAAACTTGCGCTGCGTCTATGTCTCTGGAGTCCGTATGTTTAATCTCAACTTTCTAGCTTTTGTAGTTCCTGAGATCTCGACGTTCATACGGACAGACGGACATGGCCAGATCGACTCGGCTACTGATCCTGATCAAGAATATATATACTTTATATGGTCGGAAACGCTTCCTTCTGCCTGCTACATACTTTTCAACGAATCTAGTATACCCTTTTACTCTACGAGTAACGGGTATAAAAAAAGAAGAGGGAACGCTGCATCTACTCCCCTCCATAACTATCCCAAACTTTAACCGCGCCGATATAAATAGATACATAAAGGCAAAAAACCAATTATATTAGAAATTCTTCTCACTGGTACTGCATAATGCACAATGGTAAATCATGCAACCATTTAAAAAGAATTACTAGACATAGTATGCACAACTTTATATTTCCGGTCTTATCTCTTTTGCAGAAGTTTACAAGTATGCTCTGACCATACACCGCTTGCTGGTTACATAACATAAATGAACCTATGTAAAATTAGAACGTTCGCAAACAAAACTTTAAGAAAGGTTTTAAACAGGTGAATTACTTCAAATAAAATTACAGCAAATTAAAATTAAGTATAACGATAATTCAGGTCCGCTAAGACAGAGAAAACACCATTATGGACGTTATTTAATTGTGGACGAGAAACATTTTGTTTCTTTTAGGCGATTTCCTGGGTTTTCAGTTATTTAGAATGACCTCTTTAATAAAACAAGAGAGAACGCTATAGTCGAGTTCCCCGACTATCTGATACCCGTTACTCAGCTAGTGGAAGTGCGAAGGCGAGTCTTCAACACTGACAGTTTTTTTCGGTTTGAGGCCGTTAGAGTGGGCGTGGCAACATGAATCAACAAACTTGCGCTGCGTCTATGTCTCTGGAGTCCGTATGTTTAATCTCAACTTTCTAGCTTTTGTAGTTCCTGAGATCTCGACGTTCATACGGACAGACGGACATGGCCAGATCGACTCGGCTACTGATCCTGATCAAGAATATATATACTTTATATGGTCGGAAACGCTTCCTTCTGCCTGCTACATACTTTTCAACGAATCTAGTATACCCTTTTACTCTACGAGTAACGGGTATAATAAAAGTGCGAACAGAAAGACAAAAAGTCAAACGCTTTTTGCGCAATTCTTAAACGGAGATTCAAGTACGAATACAATAGCATTATGTTCATAGATGGGAACATTTTATTAATTCTTAAAATAAATGGCACATTGACCACATTAAACCCAAAATAGATATCAAATGAATAGATTTGTTCGATCTATAACATAAAACCACACATCTTAACCCTTAATACATCAAACATGCTACAGTATATAAATTGAACTTTAACTTTATTAAAACAAAAAACACTTCTAACAAATATATCGAAGTGAAAATTTCAATACTAGTTTTAATAGTTGGGAAACTACATTTCAAATTATTAGTTAGCAGTTACTCTGCTATTCATGTAGAATTGCTGAGCGGATAGCAACAAGGTCAAAACATAGATACATGCTGCAATCCAGCAATTATAGGCATTCTGAAAAAAACATAATATACCTTAAATTAGTAAAAAAAAAAAAACCATACCAAGTATGTAAATAAAGGCGTACTTGGTTGTATGCTCTATTTGCAGCTGCATAAAAATCTTCCAATGAGTGGTATTCCTCTTCTAGCGGTAAGTCTTCAATAAGGGCTACACTATTTATGTAGAAGAATAGACCCATTAGAACCTTTAATATAAATATGTATATGGTTAATTTTTCAATACTGACAAAATTGGAATCTTAATACTCACCAATTGTACAATACCCCAAACCGAGATAATAAGACCACAAAGGGATAGTTTAGGTCCACAGATTTTCATTTTTTGTGTTTTTGGTTAAACCGCTTCTAAGAAAGAGAAAAGTTTCAAAACACACAGAATTTTCCTCGATGAATACTCTGAATTCGTCAGGTGAACATATCATGTGACCAAACACGCAGTGTGGCTGTGCACGTAGAAATTTTATATACTGATGCAAATGGAATATAAACGATTAAAGAAAATGCTCGTCAAGCTAACGACGGTGATCTAGCCATGATTGAGGCACGATGGAAAAATTAAGAAAAAATAGAAGAGCTATAGAATGGACCGTTTTTTTTTTAAATTATTTGTTCTTTATTTGGAAATGAATTCAAATAATTAACAATGCAAAATTTTAAAATAGATCTAACTAGCTTATAGGGGTCATAAAGGGATAGATCCTGAAAAATTAATCAAAATGTATCCAGAATTTTCCAGAAAATACCGTAACAGTGAGACGAACTTTAAAAGATTAAAAGCATGACACTGACTTCGGAACTAGTACCTCACGGAAATCCATGTCATAACAGCTGCATTAACAATAACATTTCTACACTATCTTGATATATAATACTTCGACCCAATTTGCTCGGTGAATATATTAAACTTTTCGATTTTAATCACGTTATATATTAAAAGTTACCTCTATTTAAACAAAGTTTCTTTCATCTATTTCTTAGAAACGATCCAGTTAAAGGCTTATATTAAACCCTTTGAATCGACAAGATACGGATACCATGTTTCCTTTGCGCATCCCGTTTTGTTCGGAAAAAATACATTTAAAATTTTTTTCTGCCAATTTTTTTAGTTGACATATCTGTGTGAACTGAATGATATATGGTAATCTTTATTAGCCTCGCTTTTATATCATTATGTCTATGTGGGGAACCAAATGACTTTGAATGATTCACTTCAAAAAACGAAATTTAACAACTGAAAAATGACTTTGTTATTTTCATCAATAACAAACCCATCACATTGACCCAAAATAGGGCAATATTGTTCTTTTTTACCGAAAATAACACCTAACATTTCCGGATGATGACATATGTTTGCTTTTAGTAATATTCAGAGCAATAGAAGAAAATCAACATTTATTTTTACCTTGGGTAGCGATTGTACGCAAAGAATCTCCTTGCCTTTTCAAATCTATGCTGATTCAAATCTAAGCCAGAATATCTGTTACCTGTTAAGTGGGATATGCAATAGATATATAAATTAATGTGTTCCTCCGTCGGGATGTGTCCTGTGGTCTCCAGACGTGGTTATTATTCCTTCCTGTGGTATTCGGTACGATGCTGCCACAAGGGATTTATAGCTTCCTATGATGTTTAGGTTGGAGGGCGTGACTTTGCCCTCTTCGTTGATCGCTGGCTTTCTGGCTCAGCGAAAATGTTCAAATAAGAAAATAATAGTTTTACGGCTGTGTGCCGGAGTAGCTGCTCTTTATTAAAGCTCTGGCTTAAACTGAATAAAAAAAATATAAAAAATATGGATCTAATGCATCACGCCAATGCATCACGCCATAAACCCATGGTCGGCAAGCCGACTCAGCATTTATGCAACATAGCTCGGTACCACGGATAAGGGGTGTCCGATTGCCATTGCTGACCGTCCGTACCGCGGAGCGCTGAACTGAGTTGGGGCGCATCAGTATTGTTTATATGAAGTAACTTAGTATTAGTGTATTGTTGACATGAATAATATAGCTGTGCTCTTAGTTGTTAACTTATATATTATTTTTAAAAGGAGATAGAAGAATGGTGTTTACATTCCAAAACCATTCCTCTAAATTTACCGCATACATTTGGATTTACGTCATTTCAGCGAAATTTCGTCATATAAAAATCGTAGAACATAATTTCATACTCAAATATATTCAAATCATTAAATTCTTTTAATACATCCTTAATAATAGCAGCCTTAATAATGTGCACATGACTCTCTCTTAAACAGCGGCGCTCTCGCTGCCTAAGTTAAGTACATAAGAAGAAAGCACCGTCTCTGCCGACGGCTTCTCTGCCGGCGCAGACGGATTGCTTTTGGCTAGCTTGGACTCTGAAAGACCAAGTAAAAAGCAGTCTTAACAGGAGTCTCAATCTGGACATCCAACTGAATCTCTCTTTCAATAAAAGTTATATTAATACAACATTAAATATGCATTACTATTATTACATGGCGACCGTGACATGGTCACTTAAGCCTGTAAAACAACAAAAAAAAAAAAGTTAAAATGCGAAAAAAGTGACCATCGACAAAAATAAACACTTTATTGTGACATTAAATGCTATCAAAGTGTAAAAACACGGCAAATATTTTGAAAGTTAGTGTTTGAAAATAAAAATACAAACACAAACCTGTGCGATGACCGGACCAGAAGAAATACAATACCATAATTGATCAAACCCGGACGACAACAGCAGCAGCAAACTGGAGGACTCTGCTCCTTTCGAGCAAAGGGATGCACCTACTCTAAAAGAGGCACTAGAGGTGTATCCAAACGATAGACCACGCCCACTCACAATAGCTGAGTACAGGGCAAGAAGGCAGCCACAACCGAAGATAAAGAAAAAAAGAAGCGGCAAAAGGATCAAGCTGCTCCAACAAAGGAGGTTAATAAAGGACTTTATAAAGACGGCAACTACAGAGGAAGAAAAAACCAACCAAACCCAAAATCTGGAAGCAATTGAAGCCAAATTGTGCAGTGGTGTGCAATAACGCAGTTGAGGCTGTATTTAATACCAATACCCCAATCTGCCTTAATATTAAAAACAAGAAAGAACAAGAAAGAACGCTATAGTCGAGTTCCCCGACTATCTGATACCCATTACTCAGCTAGTGGAAGTGCAAAGGAGAGTCAACACTAACAGTTTTTGGCGGTTTGTGGGCGTTAAAGTGGGCGTGGCAAAAAGTTTTTTTGGTTTTTATAGTTTCTGAGATCTCGACGTTCATACGGACGGACAGACGGACATGGCCAGATCGACTCGGCTATTGATCCTGATCAAGAATATATATACTTTATATGGTCGGAAACGCTTCCTTCTGCCCGTTACATACTTTTCAACGAATCTAGTATACCCTTTTACTCTACGAGTAACGGGTATAATAAAAACCTCAAGCCGATGCGTGAAAACGCTGCTTGAAAAATACTAGTCTTTGTTAGGCTTTTACTAAAAACATGTGTATGGTATTGAATTATATAGAGCAAACCATTGTAAACCATACACATGCCCTCTAACAAACATTTTCTTGTACAGACATACGTGTAGGAAAAAATAATAGCAATTTTTATAGCAGTTCAGATAATCGTTTAATTAACAAATATGGGTTGGTTCGGATCTGACGATAGTCAGACCAAAGACAACACGGCTAATGTCGTGAATAACGTAAAAATTGTAGATAACACAGAAGATATTCAAGCACTGTGGGTTTTACTGTTAATTTTGACAATTACCAGTGGGGCCCAGTTTCTTCTGACGTTATACATAGGGCAAACAATCTAGACAGGGTTTAAACAACAAAAAAATCATAAGCTGTACATAAAAAAAATATATATATATATATATTATCGTAAAAAATCTGATTGACAGATAAGGAACAGAAATTTTAATGTAAGGAATGTGTATATTAATATATACTAACGGATTATAAATATTTAAAATAGTATGGAATGGAACGAGTTATGTAAAAACATAACGAAAATAAGAATTGAATTTGAAAAATCGCATAAGTGACCTATTCTGGGAGTGACAATAAATTCTTTCAATGAAGCACGAATACTAGTGTATGGTAACAAGGAAAGATTAAATCCAGATTATTGGTCTCATGTATCGAAAGTTCTTATAAAACTTAGATCGAACTTGTTATCTATAAAATTGAAACTTGGTTTGGATATATCAATACCAACCATCTTAAATTCACCAATAAGAATAGAATCAGACGAACAACCTGAAACAGAAGGAACAGATTTAAGAAAAGACTCTTACAAGTCAGAAACAGAAATAAAAGAAGAAGATTTGAACAATTTAACAATTCCAGCTAAATTATCGCTAGCCGAATTGACGGATCAAGAATTGGCTGAGTCAGGTATAGACGACATAGAAACAAAATCTGTTATCATGGTGGACGAAGCAACTGCCCAGAGGGCATACATAAAAGACATTTCAACGGCGATTCCGGAATTTGGCGGTAAAAAGATCCATTTGCGTAGATTTGTCACGGCAATCAAGTTGGTTAACCTGACTAAGGGACCACATGAAGCTATTGCCATTGAAGTGATAAAATCAAAGTTACAGTTGATGCAATTATCAGAAAACTAGAAGAAATGGTCGTAGGAGAAACAACTGACGTAGTAAGAGCAAAAATGGCAAATGTTTACCGAAAAGGTAAAACAGCCACACAATTTACAAATGAAATTGAAAATTTGCACAAGTCTCTTGAATCTTCATATATAGATGAAGGATTGAAACCAGAACATGTTATCAAATTTAGAAGAAAGGAAGCAATCAATACAATGACAAAGAATTGCGATCACGGAAAACTAAAAACAATACTTGAGGCAGGAACATTTAAGACAATGGATGAAGCAATAAGTAAATACATCCAATGCAGAACTGAGATGACAGGAAGTGCAAGTTCCGTTTTGTTTTCCAAGAGAGGACAAGGAAGTTACAACAGAGGTAACTACCGAGGACGAGGAAATGGTCGAGGTGGTAATTATAGAAATAATTATAACCACAATAATGGCCAATACAACAACTATAATAATAATAACAATGGCAATGGCAGAGGACGTGGAGGATATAGAGGAAATTACCGCCAGAACAGAGGTGGTGATAACTATAACAACCAAAACCGCAATTCCTCAAATTATAGCCAAAATGGTAATGTCAAGGCACGTCGGTAAACCAGCAGGCTTCCTTGGGAAATCAACAACAGTGAATCAAAAGGTTCATTCCATCAATCTCAATCTAAATAGTTGCATTAAAGTACAAAATGAGCACACTTACATTTCTAGTCGACACAGGCTCCGATATATCGGTCATTAAAGAAAATATAGATCCATTTTTGAATGTTGATCATAATAATATAACACAAATTACAGGAATTGGAAAGGGTTCGATAAATTCAATAGGTTTAACATTTCTCAAGATGAGAACCGGTAACTATATAGTACCGCACCATTTTCATGTTGTGGACGACCATTTTCCGATCTCTTGTGAGGGAATAGTTGGAATCGACTTCATAAAAACATTCAATTGCCAATTAGATTTTACTACAAAAAGTGATTTTTTCATTCTAAGACCAAATAATATTAAAAAATCAATACAAATACCAATTTTTCATAATATTGATAACACTAAGATATCCATACCATCTCGTTGTGAGGTTATCAAGCAAATTAATGTAAGTTCGGTGGATAACCAAATTCTAGTACCTAATCAGGAAATAGAAAATGGTGTATTTGTGGGAAATTCGATATCAGATTCAAAAAACACGTACATCCGAATACTAAACACAACTAACAGCAATAAAATTTTAAACGTTAGCAAAATCAATTTCGAACTATTGACTAACTACAAAATAGCAGACCTAAACGACGCCGAATCAATTTTAAGCAGATTTAAGAAAAACTTTCCATCTGCACATAAGAAAATGTTGACTGAACTGTGTTCACAATATACTGATATTTTTGGATTGGAAACAGATCCAATCACTACAAATAATTTTTACCAATTTATATTAAGAACTATAGAACACCTCATTCACAACAAGCCGAAATATCGAAACAGGTAACTAAATGAATAGAAGATAAGATAGTAGAATCCTTACCGGATTCAAAAGAAAAAAAATGGCGTTTATGATAGACTATCGTCAAATAAATAAAAAGTTGTTGGCTGACAAGTTCCCCTTGCCAAGAATAGATGACATACTTGATCAATTAGGCCGAGCAAAATACTTTTCGTGCCTGGATCTTATGTCGGGATTCCATCAAATAGAGCTTGAAGACGATTCTCGAAATATAACATCCTTTTCTACGAACAATGGCTCTTATCGCTTCACGCCACTACCATACGGATTAAAAATAGCTCCAAATTCCTTTCAACGAATGATGACAATGACATTTACTGACTTAAGATTATGTAAGAAAGATGTAAAGTTCGAATGGACAGCTGATTGCCAGCATGCCTTCGAACACCTTAAAAAAGAACTAATGAATCCAGCTTTGCTGAAATACCCTGACCTTAGCAAAGAGTTCTGTATCATAACTGATGCTAGCAAAGAAGCATGTGGAGCGGTATTGACCCAGAACTATAATGGTCTCCACTTGCCAGTAACTTATGCATCCCGCAGCTTCACTAAGGGTGAGAGCAACAAGTCAACAACAGAGCAAGAGTTGTTAGCAATACATTAGGCGATAAATCATTTTAAGCCTTATACATATATATGGTAGACACTTCACCGTCAAAACAGATCACAGAATGAGGCTTTATTTAGAGGAATATGAATTTACTGTGAAATATCTTAAGGGAAAAGACAATTATGTAGCAAATGCGTTATTAAGAATAACCATCGACCAACTAAAAAATATATCCAAGCAAGTACTTAAAGTCACTACAAGAAATCAAAGTAGACAGAAATCCTGCGCAGGAAAAGGAAATGATAAAGTAGAATTGCCTAAGCAAACTACTCAAGAAGCTTCTAAGCCCAAAGTATATGGAGTCATTAATAATGACGAAGTACGCAAAGTAGTGACATTGCATGTAAATAATATGATATGTTTTTTTAATCATGGCAAAACAATTACTGCAAGATACAACGTTGAAGATTTGTATATTAATGGAAATCTCGACTTAGGTCAATTCTTCCACAGGCTTGAAAAGCAGGCCGGTATGCATAATATCAATCAACTTAAAATGGCACCGTGGGAAAATATCTTTGATAACATTTCAATAGATACATTTAAGAAAATGGGCAATGAAACATTAAAACTATTAAGAGTGGCGTTCCTCAAGCCGGTGACCTTAGTGAATACAAAGAAAGAAAAAAAAGCACACCATGACGATCCAACACAAGGAGGACACGCAGGCATAACCAAAACCCTGGCCAAGATTAAAAGACATTACTATTGGAAAAGTATGAATCGGGATATAACAGAGTACATACGGAAATGTGGAAATATGGAAGTCTATGCTAAAGAAAGTAAATATAGGTTAGAAGTAGCATATAACAGAGCAAGAATTATGCTCGAAGAACAGATGATAAAGAATAAGGAATTATATGACTTAAAATTAAACGATATCAGTATATCAATAGGAGATAAGGTGTTATTAAAAAACGAAACCGGACATAAGATAGATTTCAAATATACGGGACCATATAGGGTAGTAAAGATAGAAGAAAGGGATAATATAGTAATCTCAAATGATAAGAAAAAACAACAAACGGTACATTATTTTTAGTTCTTAAAAGAAAAAACGGATTGATCGGATTGCTCCGAATCTTTTTTAGACGCCGATCTGAGCAACATTTGAGGGTTTGCTGCGATCGTCAACTGATCAGCTGTGGAGTCCTGTTGATCACTTGCCGAAGGTTGCGGGGCATTCCCCTAAGGCAGCCTACCACCAGCGGCTTTCTTGCGCTTTGGAGATTCTTCTAATAGCTTGAGGCTATTAGCGCAAAAAGAAGATCATCAGCTCGACGAAAACTATCTCTAGCCACGCCAAAACTGCTGATCAGTCCTTTTAATCGCATAAAGAGTTGCATTTCATTCGCAACTCCTAGGCAAGTATCACAACAGTATTTTAGATTAGGGCCTTTAGCTAGGTCATCACTTGTTCGGCCGTTAAAACCAGCGCACTTAGTGTGCGCCATTCTATCACATAGCCAACAGGTCATTTTTGACTGCTCAGGCTTTATTACCTGACGGCATTTGTTATGGAAGCAGACAACATTGGTTTCCATATTTAATTGGGTTTTGGGAAAATTGGGAAAATGTACCGCAAGAGCGCAGTCTGCACTTTAGGATTTTGTGTGGCAGAGCGAGAGAGCGGGTATACCGTGCAGTTAAGTACAAAAACAACACCAAACAGCACTACGGACAACGCACGAAAGAGAGAGTAAAGAAAACGCAAAGACAGAAAGAGAACAGATTGAATTTATTTATTAAAATAATGCACAAATCACAAAAGATTCACCCGCGAAGCGAATGGAACATTAGCTAGTACGGATTACAAAATTGAATTATTCAAGAATTTGTTAAAATACACCGCTGGATTTGGCAAAACAAAAATAAATTCGGAGCGCAGAAAAAAAACACGACCGTTCGCTTTGAAGCTAGAATGTTTTATATACGAGGGTCGTTTGATAAGTCCGTGACTTTTTGTATTTGCCGCGCACCTGCTCTAAATACAACACTGCTCCTGTCAGCAGTTATCGATTAACAGCTGACTGTAAAATTTTGAGAAAGCTGCGTTTTTTGGTTTGCGTTTTATAGGCATTGAAAGCAGACGATCTCGTGAATTTTTTGTTCCATCAGGACAATGCACGGGTGCACACGTGTGTAGTCAGCATGGCAAAATTTCATAAATTGGGCTACGAACTGCTACCCCATCCAGCATATTCTCCAGATTTAGCCCCCTGTGACTATTTTTTGTTTCCAAACATGAAGAAATGGCTCGGCGGTAAGAGATTCGGGTCAAATGAAGAGGTCATCACAGAAACAAACGACTATTTTGAGGGCCTTGAGAAAACCTATTATTTGGAAGGAATAAAAAAATTGGAAAAACGCTGGACTAAATGTATAGAGCTAAAAGGAGATTATGTTGAGAAATAAAACGCTTCTTTGACGAAAAAAATATATTTTATTCAAAAAGTCACGGACTTATCAAACGACCCTCGTATATATATTAAAATTTTAACTTAAAAACCTAAGAATATGTATGTTTGTAAACAACGATTCCTTAAATTTTCTTAAAATTAAAATTAAATTAAAAAATAAATATTTCCTTAAAATAAAAAAAAAATAATTTTTTTTATAGTTCCTAGAAACTTAAAAAAAAAAAATGTTTTCTTTTTTAATTATAAAATAATTTCATAAAATTACGTTATTTTCCAAAAGGAGGGAGATGTGATGTGCATACATATTGAATAAGCACTGTATCAAATTAGAACCTTGGGAACAATAATATTGTAGCACTTTTGCAACAATGTTTGTGTAAGACTTTTCAATTCCCAAGCATATCTCGAGTGCTCAGTAATCTGACCACACAAGAATGCTATTAAGACCAGAAGTGCAGAGTCGGCATAATTAAAAATCGCGACTGCTCGAGCTTTATGTGCACATTACTCTCTCAAACAGCGGCGCTCTCGCTGCCTAAGTTAAGTACTTACCCTCTAGGGGTTGGTACTGAATTTAAAAAAATATAAATAATTTACTGCTGCAGTGCATCGGATGCTGAATCTCAGTTTTAATCAGAATCAGTTTTGCTGAATCGAGTTTTGATATAAAAAGCTTTTTATTTGAAATAACGAACTTCCACGCACCACGGAATTTGCATCCTACTGCTCACTGACAAAATTTCTAAAAATCCACCAGTTGGAGAAATGTCTAACATAATGGGCTTAATTAACAAAGCAACGTCTCTGCCGACGGCTTCTCTGCTGGCGCAGACGCTTGCGTGGTGCGTGGAAGTTCGTTATTTCAAATAAAAAGCTTTTTATATCAAAACTCGATTCAGCAAAACTGATTCTGATTAAAACTGAGATTCAGCATCCGATGCACTGCAGCAGTAAATTATTTATATTTTTTTAAATTCAGTACCAACCCCTAGAGGGTAAGTGTTGTGCTTGTGCTGTGGCCCAAAGTTGTTTTTTCTAAGGCCGTAAAATTACAGGTGGGACCCAAGAATTTAAATAAACAAAAATGCCCGGCCAGTGTTGTTTTCTTGCTAAGAAGTCAAGGAGGTATAGAAAAAGACGACCTCAGGACCAACAGTCATCTATATCCCAGTATTATTCTTATTATTATTTTATTTTAAACCCAATTTTACATCTCTAATACAACATTATCTACGTTGCACCCGCCGTGAATACTGCTTATTAAGCAGACCACAAAAAGCAGGAGAAAAGTTTAAAGTTTAAGTCCGATTGGAAAAATATTCCGCCTTTGTATGTTAGGAGTTTAGCTTAAGTTATTATTTAAGAGAAAGAATTAACAAGATAGGGCAATTGCCTTTAACTTTCCTCTCCTTTAATCCCACATACACCTTCCCCTTCCCGCTCTGAAGCGAGAGCCCGCCTATTCTTTGCGCCGAAGCTTGTAACAGAGGAAGGGAATTCAGCGCAGAATAAAAGGAGCGGAGAAAGGCTCGAAAGCGAGGCCGAAAGAAAAGAAAGAGCTCTCTGTTTAAAGTTAAGGCGGCTTAAGCTGGTCTTCTCTTTTCACAGGCAAACTACATGAGGCGCTTCATCGTGGGATGTACAAAGTGAGTAATATTTTGTACATAAATATGAGCAACAGCTACCGATATAATATTAAAAAAAAATTGGTACTGCGGCGCTTTTTAATTCGTTAGCTTGGGAAACATAAGTTTTGTTGAAAAATTCCCAAAGGAAAAAATAAGTAGAATGCCTATGTATATAATATATACATATAATATTTTTTTTTTCTGAAAATTGACAAATAAAGGAACCAAAATACAAATCCCAAGCCTCCCTCACCCAGTACCCAAACTATAATGCCCTCCAATTAAAAAAATAATAATTATTTTTTTAAAAAAAATCTTACCTTTTACATAAAATCTACCTTGGTTAAAATTAATTTTACATGAAGGTCCACAAAGCCAAAATCATTTTTAAACAGTTTAATTTTTATGTTTAATATTAAAACCTAGTGTGATCAGTTAGGATAAGTTTTATAAGTCTGTTCAGAACCAATTTTCTTCAGTTTTTAAGTTTCTTTTATGTTTAAAATTAACATTTATGATGTTATTCAGAGTAAATTTCTCTAGTTGAGCCATGCGTCGTCAGAGGGTCTATGTTATGTAAAATGTAGCATACTTCTAGGAATCACCTTTTATGTTAACTGGTCATTGCAATAACCAATGCATTGGTGGTCATGGTAGGGGGGTCGTCGACAGCCTAACAGCTGCTGTCGTAAGAAGTTGCTATATCCTTGTGTGTCCTTAGTGGTGTCGGTTTTTAGTCCATAGACCGTTTGTTAGTGGAGATCAATTCCAGCACGCGAATTAAATAAGTGTTTATAAGAGCCGAGCGAGCAGTCGCGATGCTAATTATTCCCCCCTTAAATCTACCGCGAATTGGTAGCCGGAACCAGCGAGTGCTTGTTCGCCCAGCTACACATTACCATCTGCTCGGGAAAGTAATACACGTAGTTCGCTACACCACAGAGTTGTGAGGAGTTAAAACTCCGCACAAATGCGGATAGTGATTGCATGAGGAATGCCTGCCGTTGCCAGTTACGCAACAAATCAACGCGTAGTAACGGCAGTGCGGAACTGGAGAAAGAGAGTTTGGAGACTCTGAACTGGAGAAAGAGAGTTTGGAGACACCGAATCTATAGAAAAAAAAGTTTGAAGAGACAGGTTAATAACTGTGCAAGTTGAACCTTGGACCAGGCCAACGGTTAAATCGTGGACTTTAGATCCGGAGACTGGGGACCAGAGGGATGAACCGTTAAAAGAGGCCTATATAAGCAGACTGAACCCTGGAAGCAGGACAGTCAAGGAGAACAAGTATACCAGTGAACAAGTGAAGAACGAAGTCAGCAAAAGAGCTACAGCCGTGGTAGTCAATAAGGAGCAAGATCGCTACGTCAAGATGTTCGGAACAAGGAAAGTCTCCGAATTGAGACGCAGGTAGCTGAGGTCCAATACGACGAAGCACGGGTAGCCCGGAGGCATTCAGCAGGCGAGGCCGAACCCAAGAGACAAAACTGCAAATGTTATTACTGGTAACCGGGTGATCACGTTATATTATAAATTTGGTGAGACGAACGCACAAAATCTACTGAACTAGCCGCACGTATTCCGTAGCGAGCAGACAAACAAAAATCAGTTCGTTACATCTGGCGCCCAAATAACGTGATTATCCCGGCAGTATACACAAATAAAGCAGAATGGGTAAAAGTTGGATCTACCATCTTAAAAAGAAAGATTTTGCATATGTCGCACAGAGGTGGCGCATATCGCTGTCCGGAAGGACAGAGGACATGCGAAAGCCCTAGCGGAGTACTACGCAGAGACGGAAAACGACCCGAAGCTGGCAGCAGTGTGGACAGAGTTGGAGGCAGCATATCCAGACAGACCAGGTCCAAGCGTAAAGCTTACGAACACCGAAGGTGAAGCATTAATTGCAAGTCTGAACATGGAGGAGATGATTCGAGAAGGTCAACGGAGAGAGACGAGCAAAGAGGAAAAGAGGCCAAGTCCAGAAAGACCCAGGCCCAGCCAGTCGGACTACGCAAAAGTAGCGAAACAAGTAAGAAAATAGTTTTTTCGCTTCGACGGAGAAAAAAAACCCCTCGAATTCCTGGAGCAGGTGGAGTGGTCCGAAAACACGTACGGTTTGGACCTGAACATGATTCCCCGAGCCATGCCGGAATTAATGCTGGGAAAGGCTCAGAAATGGTACATATCAAACAACAAACACTGGGGGACTTGGACCGAATTTATAGATAGTTTCCAAACGTATTTCCTGGCCAGGGGAAACTTTACGAAACTCGCGGACAAGGTGAAACAAAGGAAGCAAGGGATTAGGGAAGCATTCAAGGACTACATGGTCGAGATGCAGACCCTGATAAGACCCTTGGGTATGGGAAAAAGGAAACGCTGGAGCTCATTAAGGAGAACTGCACGCCAGACCTCCGAATAGCGTCGAGATTCTACCACGTGGACGACCTAGAGGCACTCATGATCCTGGTAGATGAGTACGAGGAATTGCACAGGGAACAGGAAGCCTTCGCGGAAGAGCATAAATTCAGCCGCAACAAAGCCCCGTCCGCAACACACGTCACCACCCCGAGAGACACTGGAACGACGCCTGGGGGCAACTCGGGTCAGAAACCAACCCATGATGCCAATCCGCAGGCAAGAGGCTGCCGAAGACAAAGGCTGCTGTTCTGCTGGATGTGCGGAAAAATAGGAATCCGAAGCACCGAATGGTGCCAGAGAACGGGAAATGGCCAGCGATCCCAGCCGCAGAGAGACGAGCCGGGGTGGCAAGATGCCGCCTCTCCAAACTAACTGAAAAATTAATCGAGGAGGAGCAGTAGTTGTCCGCAGCGGTAACGATCGGTAGGGACACGTACAAGGCCACGATCGACACCGCGGCAACAGCAAGCTTCATAAGCGAAGAGCTGGCGGACAAGCTGGCTGCGCGTGAAGCGATTATAAGGATACGACGGCAGGTTAGGTTGGCAGATGGAAGGTGCGGCGAAATCAACGCAAAGCTCAAAATAGGAGTGATAACCATGATGATAAACCAATTAAGCAGAGATACTACCCCAAGTATCCAAAGATTCAAGGGGAGATCAATGCAAAGGTGGACGAACTTCTGGAGATGGGAACTGTTCATGCCGAACAGCTGAGTCCGGTATCTCGCCAGTGAAGCATCGCTGTTGGCGGAATGTTCTTTTTGACCCGTTTCGGAAGTGGGGCACGAAGCCGCCATATTCATGTTTTTTGGAAATTACTTGAAAAATAAAACCCCGAACGAGAAGGAGGAACTCCAACACCTTTTGTTTCATTACTTCTGGGAATATTTGCGACACCAGCTTTTCCGGCCCCCGACGTCTACATTTTGGTTCTTCGCCCGAGATCTTCCAGCGCTTTGCCGAGATAAGTACGGTGCCAAAATCACCACCATATATGTAAATACATACGCATATATATTGCTGCGATCTAAATCCGCTCACTATCAACTAGTGGCCACCTGCGCAATAATACATGTTCGTGTGTATATGCTGTATGCAACCACTCCCATTTATGTTTCGTATATGTCCATTGCATCTGCATACATTGCGTACATGGCACATACGCAACGTCGTACATCTGCATGGTCATAGGGTGTTTCATTAATCGCCAAAACATTCAATTGGCCGAGTGAAAACGGATCAGACATTAATATCATCCAACATACCCTTCAGTACCAGTCCCTAAGGATTCCCTAACGAAGTTCCCAGGACTCCTACAGGAATCCTAGGGGAAGTCTCCATACAAATCTGGCAGGAATTTCCATACAACAGGCGTTCGTGGTGAGGAATTCGAAGTTCCCGAGGAAATCCTCTGGAATTCCTCAGGTATTCCTCAAGAATCTCGAAAAATAAACAAGGGGTTTTCCCCAGGAATTCCTGGACGAATTCCCGAGGATTTTTCCGAGGAATACCTGAGGAATTCCCAAGGAATATACCTGTAAATCCAGAAAAATCTCCCAAAAAATTAAAAAATTTATTTAAATGGTAAATTAAACTTTTTTTTCCTTTATTCTACTACTTTGTTCCTTTTTTTGTTTGCATTATTTGTTACACATGCCAGTGCATGGGCCAAGGCCTTCTCTGCTGGCTTTTGGCCTTCTAATTTGCTTATGATATCTGTAAAGAAAAATATTTAAACAAGAGAGAACGCTATAGTCGAGTTCCCCGACTATCTGATACCCGTTACTCAGCTAGTGGAAGTGTGAAGAAGAGTCTTCATCACTGACAGTTTTTGACGGTTTGTGGGCGTTAGAGTGGGCGTGGCAAAAAGTTTTTTAGCAAATCGATAAAAATTTACAAGACTAATACAAAAATGAAAAAATATTAAAACATTTTTTTAAAGTGTGGGCGTGGCAGTTTTATGCGGTTTGTGGGCGTTAGAGTGGGCGTGGCAAAAAGTTGTTTGGCAAATCGATAGAAATTTACAAGACTAATACAAAAATGAAAAAATATTAAAACATTTTTCAAAAGTGTGGGCGTGGCAGTTTTGGGCGGTTTGTGGGCGTTAGAGGGGGCGTGGCAACATGAATCGATAAACTTGCGCTGCGTCTATATCTCTGGAGTCTGTATGCTTATTCTCAACTTTCTAGCTTTAATAGTTCCTGAGATCTCGACGTTCATACGGACGGACAGACAGACGGACAGACAGAGAGACAGACGGACGGACAGACGGACATGGTCAGATCGACTCGGCTATTGATCCTGATCAAGAATATATATACTTTATATGGTCGGAATCGCTTCCTTCTGCCTGTTACATACTTTTCAGCGAATCTAGTATACCCTTTTACTCTACGAGTAACGGGTATAATTAGTGCCAGTGTGAACGGTTCCTTATTGGAATATGCCGAGTATGGTCCTAGAGTGGCTAGGAACTACAAAAGGTAGAAAGTTGAGACTAAGCATACAGACTCCAGAGACATAGACGCAGCGCAAGTTTGTCGATTCATGTTGCCACGCCCACTGTAACGCCCACAAACCGACCAAAACTGCCACGCCCACACTTTTAAAAAATGTTTTGATATTTTTTCATTTTTGTATTAGTGTTGTGAGTTTCTATCGATTTGCCAACAAACTTTTTGCCACGCCCACTCTAACGCCGACAAACCGCATAAATCTGCCACGCCCACACTTTTGAAAAATGTTTTGATATTTTTTCATTTTTGTATTAGTCTTCTAAATTTCTATCGATTGCCAAAAAATTGTTTGCCACGCCCACTCTAACGCCCACAAACCGCCCAAAGCTGCCACGCCCACACTTTTGAAAAATGTTTTGATACTTTTTCATTTTTGTATTAGTCTTGTGAATTTCTATCGATTTGCCAAATAACTTTTTGCCACGCCCACTCTAGCGCCCACAAACCGCCAAAAACTGTCAGTGCTGAAGACTCCTTCGCACTTTCACTAGATGAGTAACGGGTATCAGATAGTCGGGAAACTCGACTATAGCGTTCTCTCTTGTTTTTTTTCTAGTTTCCAATAGAAAGTGTCAATATGTGTTTTTTTTTTGTTTCTTTAATACTTTTTATACCCGTTACTGGTAGAGTAAAAGGGTATACTAGATTCGTTGAAAAGTATGTAACAGGCAGAAGGAAGCGTTTCCGACCACATAAAGTATATATATTCTTGATCATGATCAATAGCCGAGTCGATTTGGCCATGTCCGTCTGTCCGTCCGTCTGTCTGTCCGTCTGTCTGTCCGTCCGTATGAACGTCGAGATCTCAGGAACTATAAAAGCTAGAAAGTTGAGAATAAGCGTACAGACTCCAGAGACATGGACGCAGCGCAAGTTTGTCGATTCATGTTGCCACGCCCACTCTAACGCCCACAAACCGCCTAAAACTGCCACAGCAACACTTTTGAAAAAGGTTTTGATATTTTTTAATTTTTGTATTAGTCTTGTAAATTTCTATCGATTTGCCAAAAAACTTTTTGCCACGCCCACTCTAACGCCCACAAACCGCCCAAAGCTGCCACGCCCACACTTTTGAAAAATGTTTTGAAATTTTTTAATTTTTATATTAGTCTTGTAAATTTCTATCGATTTGTCAAAAAACTTTTTGCCACGCCCACTCTAACGCCCACAAACCGCCAAAAACTGTCAGTGTTGAAGACTCTCCTGCGCACTTTCACCATCTGAGTAACGGGTATCACATAGTCGGGAAACTCGACTATAGCGTTTTCTCTTGTTTTGAACTCCGTTCTTGGTTTTTATTCCGATTCGCATATATCGTCTCAATAATTGGCCAAACATCCACGCTTATCCAGCGTCCCACATGGACAATCATAGTCCAGCGTAATCCAGCGCCCTCATATCTGTTTTTTTTTTCTCAATCGATAACAACGTTTATTCCGATTATTGTGTATTCCGCGCTTAATCCAGCGACCCCAGGGTTTATATAAAACGATAACATAATTGGTTACGATTACCACTTTTTTCAAGCGTAATCCGGCGCCCCTTACCTTTGTCTAAATCGATTAATTCCGATTATTCCTTTTTTTTATTTTTGCGCTCAATATCAATATTTTTCACGCGTTGTCCTGCGCCCCCACATCCTGTCTAAATTGATGCGATAATTTGGTTCTTAAATTACTTGTGTGCGCTTTATCGAGCGACCCTGTATATACGGAACATTCCGATCGATCCAACTGGTTGCACGCTTATCCAGCGTCCCAATATATAAGTTGTTTCGATCTTGGTTGCACGCTTTATCCAGTGTCCCAATATATAAGTTATTTCGATCTTGGTTGCACGCTTTATCCAGCGGTCCAATATATAAGTTGTTTCGATCTTGGTTGCACGCTTTATCCAGCGTCCCAATACAATAAGTTAAATCGATCCAATTGGTTGCACGCTTTATCCAGCGTCACAAATACAATAAGTTAAATCGATCAAATTGGTTGCACGCTTTATCCAGCGTCCCAAATATATAAGTTAACTCGATCGTTCAATTGGGTGCACGCTTTATCCCGCGTCCCCGTATTTGTCCAAGTGGACAGACTGTTTCGCCCCCGCACGGTTTTCGGCTCCTCCGAGAGCTTAATATGCCAATTGGCCACGATGAGAAGGTAAAAACCCGTTTGACTGTCTCTAAAACGTCTCAACGAGTTAGAGCCAAGAGCGAGTCCTCTGTGCCCTTCAAAAGCCCAAGTCCCACTCGAAGCAAAAGCCCATCGACAACTCCACTAAAATCCACGAGCACGTCGCTCCAAGTTCCACGGTCAGCACCGAACACGAAACCTGCGAATTCAGACTTCTCACCCCAAGTTACTAGAGCAACCGCAAAAATGGCGCAAGCTGAGGCAGACAGGGCCTGGATGAAATTCATGACCATAACCGATAGAGTAGGTCAGTTCGAGGCCAGAGTCAACACCCCAGCAGACACAAGTGCGTCTATCCACACAAGTAGGGTGCGACTCGAGCAGATCAGAGCCCTATGGGACAAGGTGGAGAAGGAATACGAGGCGTGCTCCGAAGCTCTGTCCGGTCTGGGATCCACAGACACAATAATAGTTATGCAGTCGAAGTATGACTACGGTTATGCCGTTTACGAGCGGTGCGCAGCGAGCCTCAACGAGATCATTGAAGAAGGTTCACGCTCGCAACAGGCCTTACAGGCCTCCATTCCGGCGCCTCCTCAGGGAGGTTGTCGCCTACCCCCAGTCGAGTGCGACAGTTTCAGTGGGGACTATGTTCACTGGCCCACGTTTCGGGATCTTTTCTCAGCCATCTACATACACAACCCTCGGCTTTCAGAAGTTGAAAAATTGTTCCATCTCAATGCTAAAACTAGTGGTGAGGCTAAATCCATTGTGGCCTTATCACCCTTAACCAATGATGGATTCGAATCAGCATGGAGAAACTTGCAGAATCGTTTCGAAAACAAGATGCTGCTGGTCAACAGTCTGCTTAGGATTTTGTTTAATTTACCTTCTGTTGCCCTTGAATGCGGCAAATCCTTGAAACAGTTAGAGAGCACAATTAAAGGTTGTTTAACAGCTTTGAAAATAGCAAAAATCGACACCTCTAACTGGGATTTCCTGCTCGTTTTTCTGTGCTCTGCCAAGTTGCCAAAGCTAACGCTGTCTCTATTGGAACAATCCCTTATGAGTAAGACAGATATTCCACTCTGGGCTGAATTCCAGGCTTTCTTACAAGATCGTCATCAAACGCTCGAGGTGATTGAAGATTTTAAGCCAAACGCTCAATCCAGAGCACTGCGGACTGACAATAGCTCGCGGGCGATCCAGACCTTTGAGAATAGAGTGACGGTAACTCCACAATCCTGTAAACTTTGTTCGCAAGATCCTATCCGTTATTCTTACGAATGCCAGTCGGAGAGCGGGAGAAATATATAAAACAGCAGAAGTTGTGTTTAAACTGTTTTGCTAGAACGCATCTTCTTAGGGATTGCACTAGCACGCATAATTTCAGTACTTGTAGAGGGCGCCACAACACTCTCCTGCACCGAAATGGCACTCCACCAGTCCAGTCAGCGGTCAATCCTGACCACCAGCCCCCCGTATCCACATTTAACCTCCAGCAAGATATACAGTCCACTCCATTAACGAATCAACCGAATGTGCAAGCGTTTCTGGCTGTAAACACTCAAGGGGTCCTCCTGAGTACAGCTTTAATAGAGATTTGCCATTTAGGCATCAAATACTCAGAACGGGCACTTATTGACTCGGGTTCTGAGGCAACCTTTATTTTAGAACGCTTGTTCAACTTGATTAAGTTGCCTTATGAATCCATCCATGCTCAAGTTTCAGGGCTCAACCTCACTGTTGCGGCTAAGCCCCGTAAGCGCTGTCAACTCAGCATAGGTTCTCCCGTCAAGCCCCACATCCAAATTAAAACTTCTGCAAATGTACTACCTTAACTGGCCGGGAGTCTCCCATCCTTTACTTTACCTGAAGACTCTTTGGAGCATCTGCCGCTTTTGCAAATAGCAGACCCAAATTTCTACCGGAGTTCGCAGATCGACGTTCTGATTGGTGCCGATATCCTGCCATCGATCATTCTCAGCGGCTCCCATTCCAATATCTGTGGCACGCTTCTTGGCCCGGAGACCATATTCGGATGGATTCTTTGCGGTCCGATCGCAACGAACCCCACAAGCAGAATATGCTCATTTTCGTCCCGACTAGCTGTTACCGAGTCCAGACTGGACAACATTCTCACAAAATTTTGGGAGGTGGAGGATGTTCCAGTGAAGCTGGTTAGGGAATCCACCTCGATTTGCGAGGAGAACTTTATCCAATCTACCAAAAGGAACGAGGATGGGAGGTATTTGGTATAACAATATCAATCTTGGGCACTCCAGGTCGATCGCACTGGATCAGTTCCTCCGAAACGAGATTCGACTGAATAAAGACGTTGCGTCAAAAAAGCAGTACGACTCAGTCCTTCAAGAGTATTTAGATTTAGGTCATATGCACCAAGTCTCTCCGAACGACTCTAATAATTTGCCCCATAATGCTGTCTTTAAACCAGACAGCACCACAACGAAGGTTCGCGTTGTGTTTAATGCTTCCAATTCTTCATCAAACGGGAACAGCCTCAATGATATCCTTCATGCGGGGCCCGTACTGCAGTCCGATCTGACTATCCAGATTCTAAAATGGCGTTTCTTCAAGTATGTTTTCAATGCTGACATCACAAAGATGTACAGGCAAATTCGGGTAAATTCGGCCCATACGCGCTTTCAGAGAATCCTCTTTCGCAATAAGGACGGAGAGCTCTGTGACTATGAACTCGATACAGTCACCTTCGGCGTAAACTGTGCGCCTTTCCTAGCCATCCGCGTACTAGAACAGTTGGTTCAGGATATCCGAGGCCAATATCCTTTGGCCAGTGACATCATCTCGAACTTCATGTACGTCGACGATGTTCTCGCAGGCACTCACACTAAGCAGTCGGCAGTTTTAGCCATTGAGGAGCTTCGGCTGGCTCTTGAGAGTGCTGGTTTTCCATTACGGAAGTGGACCTCGAACGAGAGAAAACTCCTACAAGAGGTTCCAAGGGAGCACTTGATTAGTGCAGACTTTCTTGAGCTTGAAGAGGCTAGTGCAGCGAAAACTCTTGGGATCCGTTGGCAAGCTACATCTGATAGTTTCTTTTTTATTTCAATGGTGATCATTCCTCCAAACTGCTTACACAAAACGAGAGGTTTTATCTCAGATAGCCAAACTTTTCGACCCAGCAGGATGGCTATCACCTTTCGTAGTCCGAGCCAAGATTTTTATGCAAAAAATTTTGCTACGGGAGCTGGGCTGGGATCAGCCACTCCCCATGGATCTCGCGACCCAGTGGCGGGAGTTCCTATAAGGGTATCCTGCCCTGAAGGAGATTCGAATCCCGAGATGGGTACGTTTCCATCCAGCTGCGAAACTTCAGTACCATGCGTTTTGCGACGCGTCACAGGACGCCTATGGGGCTGCTATTTTCGTCCGAATCGAGACGAAGGAAGGCTGTCTACTTACATCCAAAACCCGAGTCGCTCCTGTCAGATCCATCTCGATACCACGCTTGGAATTGTGCGGAGCAGTGCTGCTCACGGAGCTGGCAGCTCTAGTAATTTCTGAAATGTATCCTCATGTCTATGAGACATTTTACTGGACCGACTCTACGATCGTTCTTGCATGGCTGAGTAAGCCAGCGTGCACCTGGACGACATTCGTTGCCAACAGTGTCGCAAAAATCGAACAGTGTACCGACGGAAGCAAGTGGGGACATGTACGATCCGAAGACATTCCAGCTGATCTGGCAAGCCGGGGCATCTCACCCCAAGAGCTTAAGGAAAGCGCACTGTGGTGGTGTGGGCCAGCACCTCAAACAGGAGCAGTGGCCGAGTGAATTGTGGGTCCATCCGGAGACTGAGCTTGAGCAGCGCCCCGTCAAATGTCACACGTTCGCAGTGCTACCAGCAGTTGAGATCCTAGTGAGGTTCTCAGCCTTTAACCGAGCTCTGCGGGTTCTTGCTTATGTGTTTCGTTTTGTGAAAAGTTGCCGGAGGAAAGGTGTAGCTTCATCGGTAGAACTCACTGCGGCGGAATTGTCGGAGGTGCGACAATGAGTTTCCCGCCGAATATAAGGTTTTAAGCAACAAGCAACCAGTTCGACCCGCAAGTGCAATTTCTAACCGAAACCCCTTTCTCGACGGAAATAGTGTCTTGAGAGCAAGCGGCAGGTTACAAGCATCAGAAATGCTTAGTTATGATGAAAAACATCCGATCATCCTTCCTGCACGGTGTAGGTTCGCCGAACTTCAAGTCCTGTTTATCCATCGCATCCTGTTTATCCATCGGAATCAATTAATGTCCGACTGATTCGTTCCAAATTCTGGATTCCCAAGCTTAACATGTTGGTGAAACGAACAATACACTCGTGCCGAGTGTGTGTCATCCACAAGAAGAGACTGCAGACGCAGTTGATGAGGAGTCCACGTTCTCCAGACCGTTCACCCATACGGGAGTGGACTTCGCAGGACCATTTGACGTCAAGAGTTATGTCGGTCGAGCCTGCAAAATCACAAAGGGGTTTTTGCGTGTTTTACTACCCGGCCATCCACCTCGAAGCGACCTTCGACTTGACTACAGAGAAGATCTTGGCCGCATTCTCCCGTTTTTTCGCTCGGCGTGGGTTTCCACAACACTCTGACAACGGGAAAACGTTTGTCGGAGCTTCCACGTCCTTATCAAAGGATTTCATTGAAGCTACCAGAACATTGGTTTTATCCCAGCGCAGTCTTCAGAATGTGCCCTGGCATTTCAACCCTCCTGGCGCACCTCATATGGGAGGGCTTTGGGAGGCGGGTGTGCTTTAAGTCGCATTTTTACAAGCACACAGCCGCTGAAAAATACACGTTCGAGGAACTGACTACCCTCCTGGCGAAGATTCAGGCCTGTTTGAATTCCAGGCCTATCTCGCCAATGTCCGAAGATCCCACGGACCTTGTCGCTCTTAGCCCTGGGCCTTTTCTAATCGGTGGATCGGTGGACTTGCGGTAGCAGAATCTGAGGTTAAAGAAGGTCCCAGCTCCATTATCAATCGGTGGCGGAGGTTGAAAGCCTGAATCAGCAGTTCTGCGTGCGTTGGAAGGAGGAATTCCTAAAGGAACTCCACAAAAGGAACAAATGGAAGTTCCCAACGCGAGATCTCCAGGCGGGAGATATGGTGGTGATCAAAGAGGAGAACTTGCCATTCAACGAGTGGCGGCTTGGGCGTATCCAAGTGCTCTGTCCTGGCGTGGATGGCAAGGTGGCAGACGCTCTTACAGCACGGGGGGTCGTCCGAAGACCAGTGGCAAAAATGATTCGCCTCCTAATGGACAGCCCTAATGAGTCGAATGACTCCTCCATACTTTAAGTATTTGAAAAACTGCTACTGACGAGTCCTAAGTTTGTGAAATCCTACGTCGTCCATGTGTCATGATCATCCGCATCCATAACATCTAATTTTTCATTATTTACCCATTTCCTATATAGCCGCATATACAATGGCGCCAGCGATCCGCCCCGATGTATATCGATGCCGAGTCTGCAGGAATGTTCACCCACTGAAGAGCTGCCAGCGATTCCTACAACTGCCGGCTGTGAAGTGGCTCCGGGCAGTATTAATTAACAAGTACTGCGCGAACTGTCTGGCCCACGAGCATTCGGATCGGTCGTGTCGCAACAAAGCGAGGTGCCACATCTGCCAAGAGGCCCACCACACTCTGGTGCACATCCGCGGTGAACAGCCAGGCTCTTCGAGGCCTCAACGGAAGCGCAAACCACGAGCAGCGCCCCAACGGCGTGAGGAGGTGGATTCAACCGGGTCACGACGCCCAGCCTCGCCGATGGATGGTTCCCCACCCCGCAGCTCATTGTTAACGCCGACGGGCGCGCCTAGCCTGGTGCGGAAAAGTGTCAGTATCCTTCCGACCGCTGCCATGCTCATTGGGTCCGATCAGAAAAGATTCGATGTGCGAGTCTTGGTGGATCCGTGCTGCCCCGTGAAACGCATCCACGTCTCGCTGGTGAAGGCCCTCAATTTGGCCATCACGGGCGTTGGCAACGAACGGCTGTGCACCACCGAGATTCGCTCGAAATCGTCCCGGATGAGCAAACAGCTGCTGATGCTGGTGGACGAGCAAATGGGACGCCGGCACAGCCCCTGGATCCGAAGGTGCAGGACATGTTCCACAACGGGACTCTAGCGGATGACCGGTGGTTTCACCCATCGCTTGTCTCGGCTGTACTTGGAGCAGACGTGTACGCCGAACTGATGCTGCCGGGTATCATCGCGAGCCAGGACGGCCTGCCCATGGCACAGAATTCCAAGCTGGGATGGATCCTTTCGGGACGCTGTTCTCTCTCCTAAATTTCAAATATTCTTCTTGCAAGGGGGGGAGAATGTTCATGCCGAACAGCTGAGTCCGGTATCCCGCCAGTGGAGCATCGCTGTTGGCGGACTGTTTTTTTTTACCCGTTTCGGAAGTGCGGCACGAAGCCGCCATATTCATGTTTTCAAATGAAGAGTGGATTGCACTCTGCGTCGGCCACATTTCAACGGGCCCTGGATCAGGTGATTGGACCAGAAATGTCGCCACATACATTTGCGTATCAAGATGACATCATCATGATTGGCCGCATCCTAGAGGAACACAAAATAAACCTCAGGGAAGTTTTCCGGCGTTTGAAGAGCGTGAACCTACGAATAAACCCGGAGAAATGCCAGTTCTTCAAGCAAGAACTACTGTACCTAGGGCACCGCGTCACAAGCCAAGGGATAGGCACGGACCCAGAGAAGGTAGCGGCCATAGCCCAGCTAGAACCACCGTCATCGGTCCGCGAGCTGAGGCAATACCTTAGAGTCGCATCTTGGTACCGACGTTTCGTGCCTGACTTCGCGCGCATTGTAAGGCCACTCAACGACCTCCTCCGCAAGGGTACCAAGTGGATATGGTCTCTGAACCACCAGCAAGCCGTCGAGGCAGCCACTGTCAGAATCGGTCTCAGCAGATCCCGAAATGCTGAGAAAAACGCAGGACACAGAGGCCGAATCAGAATGCAGCTGGATCACGGAAATGCGGTAGAAGATAAAAGCGCATCTGCAAAAGTTCCCAGACTACGTATGGAAGCTTTGTGTGCCGCTGCAGCTGAGGGAAACTGTCCTGCGCGAAAACCACGACTCCCCGGCAGCCGGCCATGTAGGCAGTCGTAAGACGATGGCGCGGCTTGCAGCCCGGTACTACTGGCCAGGAATGCAGAGAGACGCAAGGGCCTACGTTCGGAAGATTCAAACCGGATCAGCGGCAGGCGGCGGGGAAGATGTTGACACAGATCCCGGTAGAGCCCTGGGCGACAGTTTTTTTTTTTTTTTTTTTTTAAATGCTTTGCTTTTATTTATTGAATCTTCTCATTTACGAGACTAACAATAAGTGTATCAAATCTTATACTATAACCTAACTAGGAGTCATGTAGACTGAGACAGTGGCCCTGACAAGTTATGGCTGGGTTGGAAGGTCTGTACGTTGCAAGCGGGTTCGGCTGGAGACCCGAGTCAAGACCCTTGCTAGAGGATTTGGGTGGACAGATAGTTTTTCATTGTACGACGCTTTTTGCTTGTCTATTTCATCTTTTACTGCGAGAATGCCGAGGTCCCTGTGGATGTTTTGGTTACGAATATACCATGGTGCCCCAGTGATAGTTCGCAGGATCTTTGATTGGGCTCGCTGAATGATGTCTATGTTGGTTCTGCTCGCGTTCCCCCACAGCTGGGAGCCATACGTCCAGATTGGCTTAAGAGTGGAGTTGTAGAGCAGGACCTTGTAGTCCAGGCACAAGGGCGATCGTGAGTTTATAATCCAGTGGAGGCTGCTGGCTTTCAGTTTTAGGTGCAGTTTCTTGCATTTGATATGTCTATGCCATGTTAGACGTCTGTCGAGGTGGATGCCGAGATACGTTATTTCATTAACTTGGGGGATCTGCGTGCTATTCATACAGAGCGGAGGGCAAGTTTGTCTGTTAAGGGTAAACGTTATGTGTTTACACTTTTGTTCGTTTATTTTAATACGCCAGTCAGATAGCCACTTCTCGACTACCACGAGATGGTTGGCGAGTTGGGTTGTTGCACGGACTGGGCATCTGGAGCGGCTAAGGATCGCAGTGTCGTCGGCGAAGGTGGATGTTGTTAGTCGGTCACTCGTGGGAATATCTGCTGTGTAAAGGACGAATAGAGTTGGCCCAAGTGCGCTACCTTGAGGGACCCCAGCTTCGATAGTGTAGCTATCGGAAATTGTTGTATTACATCTTACTGCGAAGGCTTTAATGTAGAGGTAGGATTCAAGGAGTTTATGGGTGTACCCGGGCAAGTGTGTTTTGATTTTATGCATGAGACCTTTGAGCCAGACACGGTCGAATGCTTGAGATACGTCGAGAAATATCGCGCTGCAATATTCCCTATGTTCGAAGGCTGTGCGAATTTCTGATTTTATTCTGTTTACTTGCTCTATAGTTCCGTGTTTTTCTCTGAAGCCAAATTGATGGGCTGGAATAATGTTGTGGGCCCCCATATATGGTATTATGCGCGTTAGAAGGCATTTTTCGAATAATTTGGACAGGCATGATAGTAAACTTATTGGTCTGTAAGATGACGGAATCGTGTGATCTTTTCCGGGCTTCGGTATCATTATAATAATTGATTTTTTCCATTTCCTTGGATAGTAGCCGAGACTTATGATTCCATTGAAGAGTTTACAGATGACCTTAATAGCACAGTACGGAAGTTCCATTATCATTTTTGTAGTTATTAGGTCACCGCCTGGAGCCTTTTTTGGTTTTAGCTCCCTGATGACTTTTTTGATCTCGTTCGGCTGAAATGTATTTGGCGTGGATTCAGTTTCGAGGTGGATTTGCGGAGGAACATAATCATTAGCTGCAGGGTTCGGCTGGAATACGCCTCTGAGATGTAAGGCAAATGATTCGGCTCTATCTTTGTCGCTGCGGGCCCAGCACCCTGAAGAATTCCTTATAGGGGTGACGGTTTGAATTGGAGAGCTTAGATTTGGGTGAGCCCTCCACAAGGGATGCTTTGTGCTAGTTGGCGAGAGTTTTCCAATATATTTAAGTTGTTCATTTTCAGCTTCTTGCTTCAGGGCCCGGTTTAGATTGCGGGTGGCTTCAGTAAGACGTTGCTTTGAACATGGCGATCTGCTGGTTTGCCACGCTCGTCGCAGACGCCTCTTTTCCAGAACCAGCTGTTCAATTTGCCGGTTGGTTTTGAACTTCTTAAATTCCACATCCTTCCGTTTTGGGGTTGAGATCCTAGCTGCTGTGACGAGTACCTCTTCCAGTGCGGCGGTGAAGCAGTCGATGTCCGCTTCGATATTTAGTTGGGGAGTTAGCTCAATGTGGGAACTCACATACTTTCTGTATTTCATCCAGTTAGTGTTGTGCGACGTCAGCATGTGGGGGTGGTCCGCAATTTCTGGGCTTTGAAGAAGGCTTATCAACAAAGGCGAGTGGTCAGATGAGAGATCCGGTAGTGCTATGGCGCTTATTAAATTGCGTGGGATGTTTTTTGTCACCGCGAAATCAATTAGATCTGGGATCTTTTTTGGGTCTGCAGGCCAATATGTGGGGCTACCAGGGGAAACGTAGTCCAGTTTATTGCTCACCTTTATAAGTGCATTATACAGTTGCCTTCCCTTGGGAGTCACGAGGCGTGATCCCCAGTGCGTGTGTTTGGCGTTGTAGTCTCCTGCGGCTATGAAGCGATCCCCCAGAGTGTTGTAGAAGTCCATGAATTGGCCTTCAGAGATATTAAATCGAGGTGGGCAGTAGACAGCGGCAATGCAAAGGTTACCGTTTCCTGAAATCACTTTTATGGACGTGGCTTGCAGGTAATTTGTTGCAAACCTTTGATGAAAGTGGTGTTTGATGCGTTCTCTGATTAAGATGCCCGTTCCGCCGTGGGCCTTGCCATCCGGATGATCTGTGCGGTAAAAGGTATAGCCTCTTATATAGAAGTTATATCTCCCTGTGAGGTGCGTTTCAACCAGCAGCATGGCGTCGATGTGATTTACGTTTAGGAATTGAGTTATTTCAAGTTTATGCCGTGAAATACCGTTGGCATTCCACATAGATATACGTAGGTTAGTCATTTATTATTTGGACTGTTGTGCTACAAGCAACTGAATTACCATGTTCTGGTTCTGAACAAGGGTTTGCATGGTTGTTTTCATGAATGACATAAGTTCCATCATACTTTGTTGCATGGTGAACATCATAGATTCCAATTTGCTTTGCGGCTGCACTGGAACCTGCTGAGCATTTTCTGAGTGAGGCTGGGGCGGATTTTCCATGCCTGTTCTTAGTGCTTCGGCGTCGGAGATTCCCTTGGTTGTATCTAGCTGCCCAAAAGATGATCTGGCTGCCTTGGCGAAGTGTTGTTGGTGCGTAGCTGTCGCTCGTCGCATGCTACTCTTCAGCTCCTTGTAGACCGCACAGCCTCTGTAGTTTGCCGTATGGTTTCCTCCACAGTTGCCACATTTTTTCATTTGGGGGTCTTCTTTGTTTGCGGGGCAGTTTACGGAGTTGTGGAAGTCTCCGCAGACTACGCAGACCGTCCGAAGTGTGCAGTATGTCTTGGTGTGTCCATACTCTTGGCAGTTTGTGCATTGAACAGGGCCGTTGCGTTTGTGGGGTTCTTCCACGGTGATTCTTCGATGCAGTAAGAGCTGCAGCTTGTAGATCGGGTGCACTTCGTTTTTCTTTAAGGCTTTGCTATCTGGTTCGAGTTCTACCTTGAAAAGTGGTTGCGGTTTTTTGTTTCTGTTAACAATATTGCTAACATTTTTGGCACAGAAGCCCCTGGCCTTAAGGGCTTCCTGAGTTTCGGAGGGGGTGTCGTCAGGTTCTATACCTTTTAGCACAACTTGCAGTCCCTTGCTGCTTTTTAGTTGATAGGTGTAAAAGTTCTTTTTTGTGTCTTCCAGGTACTTAGACACAGCTCGGAAGTGTTCTTCGGACTTCGTTTGAACCTTTGTTTCGTGTATGTTCCCTTTAATAAGCGGAACAACATGGAAATTCTCGTCCCCGACCAGCGCAACAATTTTGTTGACCAGGGCGCTTGAACTTTTTTCCCTTATGTAAATAGGTGGGGGCTTAGGTTTCCTTTGGGTCTCCTGCCCCAACTCTGGTTGGTTGTTGTCCGCCTCTGCTAAGATGGAGAATCGGTTTTCATTGGAGCTCCTCGTTTGATCGGTGCTTTTGTTGGTTCGATTGATCTTTGGTTTATTGCCAACCGTGTTGGGTGGACTAAGCTTGCGCTTAATCTGGATGTAGCGGTCCATACCGGTCTGCGGGCCGGGCCCGCTTGTTGCTTATCGTGGCTAACTGTTTTTGTTGCCATTTTATTTTGTTGTGCGGCCTTTGGGACCGTACTCGCAGTATTGGTAGTTGGTTTAATTATTGGTGGTGAGTTTACTGCAGAAATTTTAGCACTGCTTGTTGTTGGAGCTTCATTCAGCGAAGCCGGCGGTGATGGGGTTTGGCATTGGTAACTCCATGATGCGGGAGTTGGGGTGAGCAGAGAGGGTGAGCAAGAGCTGGCTCTCTTGCTGTCGACGGTCAGTAGAGTCGAGTTGCTCTTTGTCGACTTCTGATTTTGATCTATATCTCTAGTTGAGAAATAGGAGTAGCAAGCATTTCTTGGGTTGACGGAGCTTCTACGCTCATTCTTTTGATCGCTGCTCATTTTTTCGAGCTTGTTATGCGTGGCACTTATTTGTTTAAATTAAATTAAATCAAATTTTGAATTTAATTTTGAAATTACGCGCCCAACGTTCGCACCTCAGCACTGGTCTTACGGTTGATGTGGCAACGCCACTCGCTCATGATCGCCCACCGAGATAAGTTGGCAGCGCTGTCAGCTGTTTTATCAGCTGCAAGAATTGCAAACTTATATATTTTGCTAACCACCTGCAACACGCGGTCATTCAGCACGCCTAGGTTACGCGCAGAACTATGGCACAAGTCCACCGTTTGTTTTTGCAGATTTGCCGCTAACACTGTTCAGCACAACCACGTTAACACGAGATTTTCGCGCAGCGCTATCGAAAGACGTCCGCTTCCACGAATGTGTAGACTTTCGTTCCTGGGCGACAGTGTGCGCCGACATCGTCGTACCACTACCAAGATCAAAGCATGGATACAATATGTTGTTTGTGCTGATCGACAGGTTTTCAAAGTGGACGGAATTGGTGCCTTCGCGAACAGCCACGGCGGAAACGTTGCAGAAAGCGATAATTGAACGCATAGTCGCACGATTTGGAGTTCCGAAGGTGGTGACTACGGACAACGGAGTGCAGTTTACTAGCCAGGCTTTCAAGAAGTTCCTCAACGACATGGGGATAAAGCAGCAGTTTACGGCACCGTACACCCCGCAGGAGAATCCGACGGAGAGAGCCAACTGCACTGTGAAGACAATGAGTTTGCCGGACAGAACCAGAGAAAGGCCAGGTACAGGAAAGCAACCAGAGTCACCGGAAGGGAACTCTGAGAAGATAAAAGAGATCTTCGAGATTGTGCGGAGGAACCTGGAGAGGGTGTCCCAGGACCAAACAAGGCATTCCAACCTACGGAGAAGGCCGTGGATGCCAAGGATTGTTGAAGTGGTATGGACCAAAGAGCACCATTTATCAAAAGCGGCTGAAGGGTTTGCGGCCAAACTAGCTCCGAGGTTCGATGGGCCGTACCAAATGGTGGATTTCATATCGCCAGTGACATGTTAGATTCGCCACCGGAAGAACAAAAAGGAACGCACGGTACACGTCAGCGACCTTAAGCAGCATGGTTTAGCGAAGGATGGTGTTGAGAACGAGGATGCGGATCCGGCGGAAGAAAACAGGGAAAGCATGCAGTAGAACGACACTACCTGAGAACGGACGAGGCTCGACAACCGTTCTAGCGTCAGGCTAAGGCGAGAGTAAACGGCTGCAGACTGCGAGTCCGACTACCGTTCTAGCGTCAGGCCAAGGCGAGAGTCTACGGATGCAGACCACGAGCGGACCAGAATTATGTCTCAACAACCTCACCAGGAAAGAGTAAGACCACTAACGGCGGGAAGTGGAAGAACAACGGAACCTGAGAACGGACGAGGGTCGCCAACCATTCTAGCGTCAGGCCAAGGTGAGAGTCAACGGAGGCAGGCCACGAGCAAACCAGAGTACCGATGAACATTCCCGACAGAAGCGGGACAGAGGGGAAAGAATGGAATAGGACGACTGGCCCCGTCAGAGTCGACAGCCCCACCACCGGGAAAAGGGATCCAATCCGGCTCTACAAACAAAAAAATTAATAAATAAAAAAAAAACAAAAGGAAGCAGGGCAGAAAGATAAGGAGCCTGCGCAACCGGGCAATAAGAAGTTCAATTTTTCCGAGGAAAGAGAAGAGACGGTACAAATCAAGGGAACAGTACCGTAAAAACAAGAGTCTGGAGTTGGAGACCGACAAAGTCAGACTAAAGCCCGGCCCGGAGCGCCAACATAAGAAGGCATAACTGGAAGGAGAAAGAGAGGGATCGACACCGACGTAAACCGCCGAGGGACATAACGGTAAAGATCCAAAGAGGAGAGGCGAAACCGAGGTGTAATGGAGAGATGAACAGAGGGCTCGAGTCACAAAAAGTTCGACAGTCAAAATGAGCACACGTGTATCGATGCACCACACGAGGAGGCTGGCCGCTCTGGGTCAGAGTCTTCAAGAGCTCGCCGAAGGGCACTATCGCCCGGATACGCCGCAGGCCCTGTAGCAAGACGCCCAGTGAAAGACGAACGTTCCACCCTACCTTTTCTCTCCTGTCGGTGCGGACGGACCTGGGTTGTCTGCTCGGCTGCCTGGTTCCGCTGTCTCGCCGCTCTCGTCGTCCTGGGTGGCGCGGACCGTGACGCTGGGGCCCGTGACTTGGGCTAAGGATTTGTGGTCGGCGCGAACCTAAGAATAAACCCAGAAAAATGTCAATTCTTCAAGGAAGAACCTAGAACAACGCGACACAAGCCAAGGAATTGGTATGAGCAATTGGAAAATTAAAACCATACCTGGAGCGATAATATTTTTTGTGATGGATCACATGGCACAACATAGAAAGTCCTTAGGAAAGAATTGTAAGATGGGCATTAGAACTACAGCAATATGACATTGAGATTGCGTACGGATGCATTATCCAGGCAGCCACTACCATAGTCAGTGGTCAGAACACAAGAGCAGAATGTAGCTGTATTACAGAAATGCGAGGGAAAATAAAGGCACACCGTCAGAAGTCCCCTGACTATGTATGGAAAGGCAACGCCCTGTGAAGGCAGATTCCGCATAGAGCAGGGAACGAAGATGTGCTGACCTGGAAGCTCTGCGATCCGCGGCAAGTAATGGAAACCGTCCTGCGAGAGTATCATGACCCCCGTCAGCCGGCCATGTGGACAGTCGAAAGACAATAGCTCGACTATCAGCGCGATTCTACTATCCAGGAATGCAGAGATACGAAAGGGTGTACGTGACTGCGTTAGGTACAAACCAAATCAGCGGCAGGCAGCGGAAAAATGTTGACACAAGTCCCGAAAGAAACCTGGGCAACAGTGTGTGATGACTTCGTCGGACCATTGCCGAGGTCGAAGCATGGAATCAATATGTTGTTGGTATATTGTATTTCCTGGTCGCCTCAATTGTCTCGTATTAGACCATTTAAAACATCCTGCATTGTCGCCCCTAAAGGAAAACCGCTTCCCTCTTTGGTTGCCGTCCCAAAAGGATGGTGCACACTTTCTTACATATATACGTATACAATACATAGAGTTTTGCACTTGCCAAAATCGGACGTGTTTTTGTTACCCAGCGCGGAAAAGTTCTTTATCACGAAGTCGGCTTGGCGAGTTTGGCGGATTAGCTGCCCAAAGGCACGGTGCTAATGAGCTTCATTTCGGCGCGTTTAAAAGTGAAAAATCGCGAGCGATTGGTAAGTTTTGTATGACTTCGGTGCTATTCGGTGCAGCTGAGAATAACAGCTGACAGCGTTGCCAGCATACGTCGGCAAGTGTTCGGAGCTTAGTGGCGTTGCCAGACCAACGGAACTGCCAGGGCTGCTCGAACAGTTGAATCGTGTACTGTAACGAACTGTTTTCTTAGTTCCTGCTCGCTACGAATTGCAACGGCTAGCTCAGAGAGTTTGTTTGTTCGTCCCACCAAATTTATGATTTGTGTGATTGCCCGACCAAGAAGAAGGCAGAGTTTCAGATTTAAATCACCTTTATTCAGTGACACTCGCTGAAGAGAATCCTGCGACCCTCGCCGTCGGATGCGCGTCGTTGCTCCTTTGCCGTCCTTCCTTCGTCGTCCTGCGTCGCTTTCGATGGCGGATCCGTACCGGCTCGCCTGGGGCTTAGGATGTTATGGTGACAGGGTGTATCGTCCGTGAGACAAGCTAGTGCTCCTCCCCGAACCACCTTTGCGACCACTGACTCCACCGTCCCTTTCTGACCACGCTAGGTCCTGGTGTTCGCTTGTCCTTCGCTGGTCCTTGCTTGCGGAGATCCTCTATGGATGCGCGCTTCGACGCACTTGTACATTCACTTGTTCGCTTCACTCGCCACGCACTGTTCCGGATCGGCTGTCTGCCCGTGTGGCACTCCGCGTACTTTCTCGCTGACTGTCCGTGTACTGTGCGTACTTTTCCCGATCGACTGTTTGGCTCTCCGCGCACTTTCTCATTGACTGTCCCTAGCTGCGCCTGCGACGTCTCTTATACAGGCCGCGGGAATCCCGTTATTTCCCGTTTTACACACGGCTCGCTCGGGCGCTTGGACTCAGTCCAAATCATGTCCCGTTAGTTCACGGTGCGTCCTCTTTGTGCTTGTCCAAAGTCCGCACCGTTACCCTTCGCCCTTTGTGCCCTTGGCTGGCTCGAGTCCAAGGTCCAGCGCTCTACCGTTATTTCACGGTGCGTCCTCTTTGTGCTTGTTCAATGTCCATACCGTTACCGTACGACCTCTGCGCCCTTGGCCGGTTCGAGTCCAAGGTCCAGCGCGGTACCGTTAGTTCACGGTGTCTGCGCTTTGCCAGGGTCCAAGGTCCATTATTTCCCATTTGACCTGACCGCCCTTGACTCCTCTCGCATTTCAGCCGTTTTCTGCGTTGCTATGACGATCTCCTGCACCCGGATTTGTGGGGAGTTTTAAGACTCCTCACAGTATCTGTACCTAAATAGTAATATTCAAATAATAATTAAATTTGCATTTTATTGAAGTGGACAGTTGCTGAAATTGCGAAAAATCAACAAAATTTATATTTACATATACATTTTTGTGGAGTTGACCAATATCTAGCAATGAAAACGGCATAAAGGTCGCGGACAGACCAAACATCAACTTCTCACCATCTCGGTGCCCAAGTAGAGGCTCTGATGTCCGAAAAGTGGCGGAATAACATCCATCAGTCAACGCCTAGGAGAAATCCGTAGCCTACGTGGGACCCCTGTTAAATTTGGTGCTCCACGTTTGGGTAACCTGTTGACACCCGTCAATTAATGGACGGTCCACACGCACAAGTCCGAAGTGGTGTTGTTGAGCAGCATAAAGGCCGTCGAGAGTATACGGGTCTCGGTCAAGGACGCCCAAATAGAGTCAGCTGGATTCCTAAAGTACCTGGGAGTTCTTATTGACCACAGACTATCATTCAAGGAGCATGCGAGATACGCAGAAAGGCAGCGATGACAGCACCAGCATTGGCAAGACTCATGCCAAACATAGGTGGACCCAGGATGCCGGCCAGGAGGCTGCTCGTGGCGGTCGCGAAATCTTCCCTTCTATACGCTGCCCCGAATAAAGTGCACGAATAAAGTGACTTACTTGGACAACGCGCGTGCAGTATACTAAAGCGAGAAGGTATTTCCGGGAGAGAGATCACTGACTGGTTTTATGGAGTGTGGCAGGCTAGGTGGCATGACCCGCAACAAGGGAGATGGACCTACCAACTGATCCCAGATCTAGCTGAGTGGGCAGGATGCGAACACAAAGAGGTGGACTACCACTTGACACAATTCCTCACCGATCACGGCTGCTTCCGGGGTTACCTCTTCAAGTTTCGTCATGTTGACTCCGACCTGTGCCTGTTCTGCAGCGACTCAGCCGAAACAGCGGAACATATCCAGCTGCACTGTGTTAGGTTTCGTACAGAGAGAGAGATATACTTGAGACTCTTGCTAAAACTCCGCTCAGCCCGAGAAACTTAATTTCATGACCGGCGCACTTGATCTCGGCCCCGACTTGGGTGAGGAAATTCCACCCCAGCACCAACGCATCCACTATCCCTGGTAATATTAGCAGGCTCATGACGAGTCGCCTGTTGCCGAACTCCACTCCTATTTCGAGCTTTGCGTAGATTTCGCCGCACCTTCCATCTGCCAACCTAACCTGCCGTCGTATCCTTGTAATCGCTCCACGGGCAGCCAGCTTGTCCGCCAGCTCTTCACTTATGAAGCTTGCTGTTGCCCCGGTGTCGATCGTGGTCTTGTACGTGTCCCCACCGATCGTTACCGCTGCGGACAACTACTGCTCCTCCTCGATTAATCTTCCAGTTAGTTTGGAGAGGCGGCACCCTGCGACCCCTGCTCGCCTCTCTGAGAGGTGAGATCGCTGCCCATTTCCCGCTCTCTGGCAGCATTCCGTACTTCGGACTCCTATTTTTCCGCATATCCAGCAGAACAGCAGCCTCTGTTGTCGGCAGCCTCTTGCCCAATGGTTGTGTCCACCGCACCTGCGACAAGCTTCTTGTGGATTGGCCACATGGGTTGGGTGTTGACCAGAGTTGCCCGCAAGAGTAGTTCCAGTGTGTCTCTGGGTGGTGACTGGCTTTGTGCTCTTCCGCAAGGGCTTCCCGTTCCCTTTGCAGTTCCTCGTACTCATCTACCAGGATCATGAGAGCCTCTAGGTCGTCCACGTGGTAGGATCTCAACGCTATTCGGAGGTCTGGCTTGCAGTTCTCCCTAATGAGCTCCAGCGTTTCCTTCTTCCCATACCCAAGGGGTCTTATCAGGGTCTGCATCTCGACCATGTAATCCTTGAATGCCTCCCTAAACCCTTGCCTAAACCCTTTGTCTCGCCTTGTCCGCGAGCTTCGTGAAATATCCCCTGGGCAGGAAATACGTCTGCAAACTGTCTATGAACTCGGACCAAGTCCTCCAGTGCTTGTTGTTGGCTATGTACCACTTCAGAGCCTTTCCCTGCATTAATTCCGGCATGGCTCGGGGGATCATGTTCAGGTCCAAACCGTACGTGTTTTCGGACCACTCCACCTGCTCCAGGAATTCGAGGGGTTTTTTTTCTCCGTCGAAGCGAAAAAACTATTCTCTTACTTGTTTCGCTAGTCCGACTGGCTGGGCCTGGGTCTTTCTGGACTTGGCCTCTTTTCCTCTTTCCCTCTTTGCTCGTCTCTCTCCGTTGACCTTCTCGAATCATCTCCTCCATGTTCAGACTTGCAATTAAGGCTTCACCTTCGGGGTTCGTAAGCTTTACGCTTGGACCTGGTCTGTCTGGATATGCTGCCTCCAACTCTGTCCACACTGCTGCCAGCTTCGGGTCGTTTTCCGTCTCTGCGTAGTACTCCGCTAGGGCCTTTCGCATGTCCTCTGTCCTTCCGGACAGCGATATGCGCCACCTCTGTGCGACATATGCAAAATCTTCCTTTTTAAGATGGTAGATCCAACTTTTACCCATTCTGCTTTATTTGTGTATACTGCCGGGATAATCACGTTATTTGGGCGCCAGATGTAACGAACTGATTTTTGTTTGTTTGCTCGCTACGGAATACGTGCGGCTAGTTCAGTAGATTTTGTGCGTTCGTCTCACCAAATTTATAATATAACGTGATCACCCGGTTACCAGTAATAACATTTGCAGTTTTGTCTCTTGGGTTCGGCCTCGCCTGCTGAATGCCTCCGGGCTACCCGTGCTTCGTCGTATTGGACCTCAGCTACCTGCGTCTCAATTCGGAGACTTTCCTTGTTCCGAACATCTTGACGTAGCGATCTTGCTCCTTATTGACTACCACGGCTGTAGCTCTTTTGCTGACTTCGTTCTTCACTTGTTCACTGGTATACTTGTTCTCCTTGACTGTCCTGCTTCCAGGGTTCGGTCTGCTTATATAGGCCTCATTTAACGGTTCATCCCTCTGGTCCCCAGTCTCCGGATCTAAAGTCCACGATTTAACCGTTGGCCTGGTCCAAGGTTCAACTTGCACCGTTATTCACCTGTCTCTTCAAACTTTTTTTTCTATAGATTCGGTGTCTCCAAACTCTCTTTCTCCAGTTCAGAGTCTCCAAACTCTCTTTCTCCAGTTCCGCACTGCCGTTACTACGCGTTGATTTGTTGCGTAACTGGCAACGGCAGGCATTCCTCATGCAATCACCATCTGCATTTGTGCGGAGTTTTAACTCCTCACAACTCTGTGGTGTAGCGAACTACGTGTATTACTTTCCCGAGCAGATGGTAATGTGTAGCTGGGCGAACAAGCACTCGCTGGTTCCGGCTACCAATTCGCGGTAGATTTAAGGGGGGGAATAATTAGCATCGCGACTGCTCGCTCGGCTCTTATAAACACTTATTTAATTCGCGTGCTGGAATTGATCTCCACAAACAAACGGTCTATGGACTAAAAACCGGCACCACTAAGGACACACAAGGATATAGCAACTTCTTACGACAGCAGCTGTTAGGCTGTCGACGACCCCCCTACCATGACCACCAATGCATTGGTTATTGCAATGACCAGTTAACATAAAAGGTGATTCCTAGAAGTATGCTACATTTTACATAACATAGACCCTCTGACGACGCATGGCTCAACTAAAGAAATTTACTCTGAATAACATCATAAATGTTAATTTTAAACATAAAAGAAACTTAAAAACTGAAGAAAATTGGTTCTGAACAGGCTTATAAAACTTATCCTAACTGATCACACTAGGTTTTAATATTAAACATAAAAATTAAACTGTTTAAAAATGATTTTGGCTTTGTGGACCTTCATGTAAAATTAATTAACGTAATAACGTAAAAATTGTAGATAACACAGAAGATATTCAAGCACTGTGGGTTTTACTGTTAATTTTGACAATTACCAGTGGGGCCCAGTTTCTTCTGACGTTATACATAGGGCAAACAATCTAGACAGGGTTTAAACAACAAAAAAATCATAAGCTGTACATAAAAATATATATATATATATATATTATCGTAAAAAATCTGATTGACAGATAAGGAACAGAAATTTTAATGTAAGGAATGTGTATATTAATATATACTAACGGATTATAAATATTTAAAATAGTATGGAATGGAACGAGTTATGTAAAAACATAACGAAAATAAGAATTGAATTTGAAAAATCGCATAAGTGACCTATTCAGGGAGTGACAATAAATTCTTTCAATGAAGCACGAATACTAGTGTATGGTAACAAGGAAAGATTAAATCCAGATTATTGGTCTCATGTATCGAAAGTTCTTATAAAACTTAGATCGAACTTGTTATCTATAAAATTGAAACTTGGTTTGGATATATCAATACCAACCATCTTAAATTCACCAATAAGAATAGAATCAGACGAACAACCTGAAACAGAAGGAACAGATTTAAGAAAAGACTCTTACAAGTCAGAAACAGAAATAAAAGAAGAAGATTTGAACAATTTAACAATTCCAGCTAAATTATCGCTAGCCGAATTGACGGATCAAGAATTGGCTGAGTCAGGTATAGACGACATAGAAACAAAATCTGTTATCATGGTGGACGAAGCAACTGCCCAGAGGGCATACATAAAAGACATTTCAACGGCGATTCCGGAATTTGGCGGTAAAAAGATCCATTTGCGTAGATTTGTCACGGCAATCAAGTTGGTAACCTGACTAAGGGACCACATGAAGCTATTGCCATTGAAGTGATAAAATCAAAAATTATCGGAACGACACTCTACAGGCTCCAAAATGAAGTTACAGTTGATGCAATTATCAGAAAACTAGAAGAAATGGTCGTAGGAGAAACAACTGACGTAGTAAGAGCAAAAATGGCAAATGTTTACCGAAAAGGTAAAACAGCCACACAATTTACAAATGAAATTGAAAATTTGCACAAGTCTCTTGAATCTTCATATATAGATGAAGGATTGAAACCAGAACATGTTATCAAATTTAGAAGAAAGGAAGCAATCAATACAATGACAAAGAATTGCGATCACGGAAAACTAAAAACAATACTTGAGGCAGGAACATTTAAGACAATGGATGAAGCAATAAGTAAATACATCCAATGCAGAACTGAGATGACAGGAAGTGCAAGTTCCGTTTTGTTTTCCAAGAGAGGACAAGGAAGTTACAACAGAGGTAACTACCGAGGACGAGGAAATGGTCGAGGTGGTAATTATAGAAATAATTATAACCACAATAATGGCCAATACAACAACTATAATAATAATAACAATGGCAATGGCAGAGGACGTGGAGGATATAGAGGAAATTACCGCCAGAACAGAGGTGGTGATAACTATAACAACCAAAACCGCAATTCCTCAAATTATAGCCAAAATGGTAATGTCAAGGCACGTCGGTAAACCAGCAGGCTTCCTTGGGAAATCAACAACAGTGAATCAAAAGGTTCATACCATCAATCTCAATCTAAATATTTGCATTAAAGTACAAAACAAGAGAGAACGCTATAGTCGAGTTCCCCGACTATCTGATACCCGTTACTCAGCTAGTGGAAGTGCGAAGGCGAGTCTTCAACACTGACAGTTTTTTTGGTTTGAGGGCGTTAGAGTGGGCGTGGCAAAAAGTTTTTTGGCAAATCGATAGAAATTTACAAGTCTAATACAAAAATGAAAAAATATCAAAACATTTTTCAAAAGTGTGGGCGTGGCAGTTTTGGGCGGTTTGTGGGCGTTAGAGTGGGCGTGGCAAAAAGTTGTTTGGCAAATCGATAGAAATTTACAAGACTAATACAAAAATGAAAAAATATCAAAACCTTTTTCAAAAGTGTGGGCGTAGCAGTTTTATGCGGTTTGTGGGCGTTAGAGTGGGCGTGGCAACATGAATCGACAAACTTGCGCTGCTTCTATGTCTCTGAAGTCTGCATGCTGAATCTCAACTTTGTAGCTTTTGTAGTTCCTGAGATCTCGACGTTCATACGGACGGACAGACGGACGGACAGACGGACGGACGGACAGACGGACAGACGGACGGACAGACGGACATGGCCAGATCGACTCGGCTATTGATCCTGATCAAGAATATATATACTTTATATCGTCGGAAACGCTTCCTTCTGCCTGTTACATACTTTTCAACGAATCTAGTATACCCTTTTACTCTACGAGTAACGGGTATAATGAGCACACTTACATTTCTAGTCGACACAGGCTCCGATATATCGGTCATTAAAGAAAATATAGATCCATTTTTGAATGTTGATCATAATAATATAACACAAATTACAGGAATTGGAAAGGGTTCGATAAATTCAATAGGTTTAACATTTCTCAAGATGAGAACCGGTAACTATATAGTACCGCACCATTTTCATGTTGTGGACGACCATTTTCCGATCCCTTGTGAGGGAATAGTTGGAATCGACTTCATAAAAACATTCAATTGCCAATTAGATTTTACTACAAAAAGTGATTTTTTCATTCTAAGACCAAATAATATTAAAAAATCAACACAAATACCAATTTTTCATAATATTGATAACACTAAGATATCCATACCATCTCGTTGTGAGGTTATCAAGCAAATTAACGTAAGTTCGGTGGATAACCAAATTCTAGTACCTAATCAGGAAATAGAAGATGGTGTATTTGTGGGAAATTCGATATCAGATTCAAAAAACACGTACATCCGAATACTAAACACAACTAACAGCAATAAAATTTTAAACGTTAGCAAAATCAATTTCGAACTATTGACTAACTACAAAATAGCAGACCTAAACGACGCCGAATCAATTTTAAGCAGATTAAAGAAAAACTTTCCATCTGCACATAAGAAAATGTTGACTGAACTGTGTTCACAATATACTGATATTTTTAGATTGGAAACGGATCCAATCACTACAAATAATTTTTACCAATTTATATTAAGAACTATAGAACACCTCATTCACAACAAGCCGAAATATCGAAACAGGTAACTAAATGAATAGAAGATAAGATAGTAGAACCAGCTGTATCTGAATATAATAGCCCATTTTTACTAGTTTCAAAGAAATCCTTACCGGATTCAAAAGAAAAAAAATGGCGTTTATGATAGACTATCGTCAAATAAATAAAAAGTTGTTGGCTGACAAGTTCCCCTTGCCAAGAATAGATGACATACTTGATCAATTAGGCCGAGCAAAATACTTTTCGTGCCTGGATCTTATGTCGGGATTCCAACAAATAGAGCTTGAAGACGATTCTCGAAATATAACATCCTTTTCTACGAACAATGGCTCTTATCGCTTCACGCCACTACCATACGGATTAAAAATAGCTTCAAATTCCTTTCAACGAATGATGACAATGACATTTACTGACTTAAGATTATGTAAGAAAGATGTAAAGTTCGAATGGACAGCTGATTGCCAGCATGCCTTCGAACACCTTAAAAAAGAACTAATGAATCCAGCTTTGCTGAAATACCCTGACCTTAGCAAAGAGTTCTGTATCATAACTGATGCTAGCAAAGAAGCATGTGGAGCGGTATTGACCCAGAACTATAATGGTCTCCACTTGCCAGTAACTTATGCATCCCGCAGCTTCACTAAGGGTGAGAGCAACAAGTCAACAACAGAGCAAGAGTTGTTAGCAATACATTAGGCGATAAATCATTTTAAGCCTTATACATATATATGGTAGACACTTCACCGTCAAAACAGATCACAGAATGAGGCTTTATTTAGAGGAATATGAATTTACTGTGAAATATCTTAAGGGAAAAGACAATTATGTAGCAAATGCGTTATTAAGAATAACCATCGACCAACTAAAAAATATATCCAAGCAAGTACTTAAAGTCACTACAAGAAATAAAAGTAGACAGAAATCCTGCGCAGGAAAAGGAAATGATAAAGTAGAATTGCCTAAGCAAACTACTCAAGAAGCTTCTAAGCCCAAAGTATATGGAGTCATTAATAATGACGAAGTACGCAAAGTAGTGACATTGCATGTAAATAATATGATATGTTTTTTTAATCATGGCAAAACAATTACTGCAAGATACAACGTTGAAGATTTGTATATTAATGGAAATCTCGACTTAGGTCAATTCTTCCACAGGCTTGAAAAGCAGGCCGGTATGCATAATATCAATCAACTTAAAATGGCACCGTGGGAAAATATCTTTGATAACATTTCAATAGATACATTTAAGAAAATGGGCAATGAAACATTAAAACTATTAAGAGTGGCGTTCCTCAAGCCGGTGACCTTAGTGAATACAAAGAAAGAAAAAAAAGCACACCATGACGATCCAACACAAGGAGGACACGCAGGTATAACCAAAACCCTGGCCAAGATTAAAAGACATTACTATTGGAAAAGTATGAATCGGGATATAACAGAGTACATACGGAAATGTGGAAATATGAAAGTCTATGCTAAAGAAAGTAAATATAGGTTAGAAATAGCATATAACAGAGCAAGAATTATGCTCGAAGAACAGATGATAAAGAATAAGGAATTATATGACTTAAAATTAAACGATATCAGTATATCAATAGGAGATAAGGTGTTATTAAAAACGAAACCGGACATAAGATAGATTTCAAATATACGGGACCATATAGGGTAGTAAAGATAGAAGAAAGGGATAATATAGTAATCTCAAATGATAAGAAAAAACAACAAACGGTACATTATTTTTAGTTCTTAAAAGAAAAAACGGATTGATCGGATTGCTCCGAATCTTTTTTAGACGCCGATCTGAGCAACATTTGAGGGTTTGCTGCGATCGTCAACTGATCAGCTGTGGAGTCCTGTTGATCACTTGCCGAAGGTTGCGGGGCATTCCCCTAAGGCAGCCTACCACCAGCGGCTTTCTTGCGCTTTGGAGATTCTTCTAATAGCTTGAGGCTATTAGCGCAAAAAGAAGATCATCAGCTCGACGAAAACTATCTCTAGCCACGCCAAAACTGCTGATCAGTCCTTTTAATCGCATAAAGAGTTGCATTTCATTCGCAACTCCTAGGCAAGTATCACAACAGTATTTTAGATTAGGGCCTTTAGCTAGGTCATCACTTGTTCGGCCGTTAAAACCAGCGCACTTAGTGTGCGCCATTCTATCACATAGCCAACAGGTCATTTTTGACTGCTCAGGCTTTATTACCTGACGGCATTTGTTATGGAAGCAGACAACATTGGTTTCCATATTTAATTGGGTTTTGGGAAAATTGGGAAAATGTACCGCAAGAGCGCAGTCTGCACTTTAGGATTTTGTGTGGCACAGCGAGAGAGCGGGTACACCGTGCAGTTAAGTACAAAAACAACACCAAACAGCACTACGGACAACGCACGAAAGAGAGAGTAAAGAAAACGCAAAGACAGAAATAGAACAGATTGAATTTATTTATTAAAATAATGCACAAATCACAAAAGATTCACCCGCGAAGCGAATGGAACATTAGCTAGTACGGATTACAAAATTGAATTATTCAAGAATTTGTTAAAATACACCGCTGGATTTGGCAAAACAAAAATAAATTCGGAGCGCAGAAAAAAAACACGACCGTTCGCTTTGAAGCTAGAATGTTTTATATATATATATTAAAATTTTAACTTAAAAACCTAAGAATATGTATGTTTGTAAACAACGATTCCTTAAATTTTCTTAAAATTAAAATTAAATTAAAAAATAAATATTTCCTTAAAATAAAAAAAAAATAATTTTTTTTATAGTTCCTAGAAACTTAAAAAAAAAAATGTTTTCTTTCTTAATTATAAAATAATTTCATAAAATTACGTTATTTTCCAAAAGGAGGGAGATGTGATGTGCATACATATTGAATAAGCACTGTATCAAATTAGAACCTTGGGAACAATAATATTGTAGCACTTTTGCAACAATGTTTGTGTAAGACTTTTCAATTCCCAAGCATATCTCGAGTGCTCAGTAATCTGACCACACAAGAATGCTATTAAGACCAGAAGTGCAGAGTCGGCATAATTAACAATCGCGACTGCTCGAGCTTTATGTGCACATTACTCTCTCAAACAGCGGCGCTCTCGCTGCCTAAGTTAAGTACTTACCCTCTAGGGGTTGGTACTGAATTTAAAAAAATATAAATAATTTACTGCTGCAGTGCATCGGATGCTGAATCTCAGTTTTAATCAGAATCAGTTTTGCTGAATCGAGTTTTGATATAAAAAGCTTTTTATTTGAAATAACGAACTTCCACGCACCACGGAATTTGCATCCTACTGCTCACTGACAAAATTTCTAAAAATCCACTAGTTGGAGAAATGTCTAACATAATTCACAACAAGCCGAAATATCGAAACAGGTAACTAAATGAATAGAAGATAAGATAGTAGAACCAGCTGTATCTGAATATAATAGCCCATTTTTACTAGTTTCAAAGAAATCCTTACCGGATTCAAAAGAAAAAAAATGGCGTTTATGATAGACTATCGTCAAATAAATAAAAAGTTGTTGGCTGACAAGTTCCCCTTGCCAAGAATAGATGACATACTTGATCAATTAGGCCGAGCAAAATACTTTTCGTGCCTGGATCTTATGTCGGGATTCCAACAAATAGAGCTTGAAGACGATTCTCGAAATATAACATCCTTTTCTACGAACAATGGCTCTTATCGCTTCACGCCACTACCATACGGATTAAAAATAGCTTCAAATTCCTTTCAACGAATGATGACAATGACATTTACTGACTTAAGATTATGTAAGAAAGATGTAAAGTTCGAATGGACAGCTGATTGCCAGCATGCCTTCGAACACCTTAAAAAAGAACTAATGAATCCAGCTTTGCTGAAATACCCTGACCTTAGCAAAGAGTTCTGTATCATAACTGATGCTAGCAAAGAAGCATGTGGAGCGGTATTGACCCAGAACTATAATGGTCTCCACTTGCCAGTAACTTATGCATCCCGCAGCTTCACTAAGGGTGAGAGCAACAAGTCAACAACAGAGCAAGAGTTGTTAGCAATACATTAGGCGATAAATCATTTTAAGCCTTATACATATATATGGTAGACACTTCACCGTCAAAACAGATCACAGAATGAGGCTTTATTTAGAGGAATATGAATTTACTGTGAAATATCTTAAGGGAAAAGACAATTATGTAGCAAATGCGTTATTAAGAATAACCATCGACCAACTAAAAAATATATCCAAGCAAGTACTTAAAGTCACTACAAGAAATAAAAGTAGACAGAAATCCTGCGCAGGAAAAGGAAATGATAAAGTAGAATTGCCTAAGCAAACTACTCAAGAAGCTTCTAAGCCCAAAGTATATGGAGTCATTAATAATGACGAAGTACGCAAAGTAGTGACATTGCATGTAAATAATATGATATGTTTTTTTAATCATGGCAAAACAATTACTGCAAGATACAACGTTGAAGATTTGTATATTAATGGAAATCTCGACTTAGGTCAATTCTTCCACAGGCTTGAAAAGCAGGCCGGTATGCATAATATCAATCAACTTAAAATGGCACCGTGGGAAAATATCTTTGATAACATTTCAATAGATACATTTAAGAAAATGGGCAATGAAACATTAAAACTATTAAGAGTGGCGTTCCTCAAGCCGGTGACCTTAGTGAATACAAAGAAAGAAAAAAAAGCACACCATGACGATCCAACACAAGGAGGACACGCAGGTATAACCAAAACCCTGGCCCAGATTAAAAGACATTACTATTGGAAAAGTATGAATCGGGATATAACAGAGTACATACGGAAATGTGGAAATATGGAAGTCTATGCTAAAGAAAGTAAATATAGGTTAGAAATAGCATATAACAGAGCAAGAATTATGCTCGAAGAACAGATGATAAAGAATAAGGAATTATATGACTTAAAATTAAACGATATCAGTATATCAATAGGAGATAAGGTGTTATTAAAAACGAAACCGGACATAAGATAGATTTCAAATATACGGGACCATATAGGGTAGTAAAGATAGAAGAAAGGGATAATATAGTAATCTCAAATGATAAGAAAAAACAACAAACGGTACATTATTTTTAGTTCTTAAAAGAAAAAACGGATTGATCGGATTGCTCCGAATCTTTTTTAGACGCCGATCTGAGCAACATTTGAGGGTTTGCTGCGATCGTCAACTGATCAGCTGTGGAGTCCTGTTGATCACTTGCCGAAGGTTGCGGGGCATTCCCCTAAGGCAGCCTACCACCAGCGGCTTTCTTGCGCTTTGGAGATTCTTCTAATAGCTTGAGGCTATTAGCGCAAAAAGAAGATCATCAGCTCGACGAAAACTATCTCTAGCCACGCCAAAACTGCTGATCAGTCCTTTTAATCGCATAAAGAGTTGCATTTCATTCGCAACTCCTAGGCAAGTATCACAACAGTATTTTAGATTAGGGCCTTTAGCTAGGTCATCACTTGTTCGGCCGTTAAAACCAGCGCACTTAGTGTGCGCCATTCTATCACATAGCCAACAGGTCATTTTTGACTGCTCAGGCTTTATTACCTGACGGCATTTGTTATGGAAGCAGACAACATTGGTTTCCATATTTAATTGGGTTTTGGGAAAATTGGGAAAATGTACCGCAAGAGCGCAGTCTGCACTTTAGGATTTTGTGTGGCACAGCGAGAGAGCGGGTACACCGTGCAGTTAAGTACAAAAACAACACCAAACAGCACTACGGACAACGCACGAAAGAGAGAGTAAAGAAAACGCAAAGACAGAAATAGAACAGATTGAATTTATTTATTAAAATAATGCACAAATCACAAAAGATTCACCCGCGAAGCGAATGGAACATTAGCTAGTACGGATTACAAAATTGAATTATTCAAGAATTTGTTAAAATACACCGCTGGATTTGGCAAAACAAAAATAAATTCGGAGCGCAGAAAAAAAACACGACCGTTCGCTTTGAAGCTAGAATGTTTTATATATATATATTAAAATTTTAACTTAAAAACCTAAGAATATGTATGTTTGTAAACAACGATTCCTTAAATTTTCTTAAAATTAAAATTAAATTAAAAAATAAATATTTCCTTAAAATAAAAAAAAAATAATTTTTTTTATAGTTCCTAGAAACTTAAAAAAAAAAATGTTTTCTTTCTTAATTATAAAATAATTTCATAAAATTACGTTATTTTCCAAAAGGAGGGAGATGTGATGTGCATACATATTGAATAAGCACTGTATCAAATTAGAACCTTGGGAACAATAATATTGTAGCACTTTTGCAACAATGTTTGTGTAAGACTTTTCAATTCCCAAGCATATCTCGAGTGCTCAGTAATCTGACCACACAAGAATGCTATTAAGACCAGAAGTGCAGAGTCGGCATAATTAACAATCGCGACTGCTCGAGCTTTATGTGCACATTACTCTCTCAAACAGCGGCGCTCTCGCTGCCTAAGTTAAGTACTTACCCTCTAGGGGTTGGTACTGAATTTAAAAAAATATAAATAATTTACTGCTGCAGTGCATCGGATGCTGAATCTCAGTTTTAATCAGAATCAGTTTTGCTGAATCGAGTTTTGATATAAAAAGCTTTTTATTTGAAATAACGAACTTCCACGCACCACGGAATTTGCATCCTACTGCTCACTGACAAAATTTCTAAAAATCCACTAGTTGGAGAAATGTCTAACATAATGGGCTTAATTAACATTATTCCCGTCGTCTAGAAAGGCCAATTAACGTGCCTACTCCTTGGCCAAGATTAACGGTAGGTCCACGACAAGCTACCTTACATACAGCGGCACATGTCATTTTATCTAGTCAATATGCCGCTCTTTATGTTGTAATAATAGTAATGCATTTTTAATGTTGTATTAATATAACTTTTATTGAAAGAGGAATTCAGTTGGATGTCCAGATTGAGACTCCTGTTAAGACTGCTTTTTACTTGGTCTTTCAGAGTCCAAGCTAGCCAAAAGCAAGCGTCTGCGCCAGCAGAGAAGCCGTCGGCAGAGACGTTGCTTTGTTAATTAAGCCCATTATGTTAGACATTTCTCCAACTGGTGGATTTTTAGAAATTTTGTCAGTGAGCAGTAGGATGCAAATTCCGTGGTGCGTGGAAGTTCGTTATTTCAAATAAAAAGCTTTTTATATCAAAACTCGATTCAGCAAAACTGATTCTGATTAAAACTGAGATTCAGCATCCGATGCACTGCAGCAGTAAATTATTTATATTTTTTTAAATTCAGTACCAACCCCTAGAGGGTAAGTGTTGTGCTTGTGCTGTGGCCCAAAGTTGTTTTTTCTAAGGCCGTAAAATTACAGGTGGGACCCAAGAATTTAAATAAACAAAAATGCCCGGCCAGTGTTGTTTTCTTGCTAAGAAGTCAAGGAGGTATAGAAAAAGACGACCTCAGGACCAACAGTCATCTATATCCCAGTATTATTCTTATTATTATTTTATTTTAAACCCAATTTTACATCTCTAATACAACATTATCTACGTTGCACCCGCCGTGAATACTGCTTATTAAGCAGACCACAAAAAGCAGGAGAAAAGTTTAAAGTTTAAGTCCGATTGGAAAAATATTCCGCCTTTGTATGTTAGGAGTTTAGCTTAAGTTATTATTTAAGAGAAAGAATTAACAAGATAGGGCAATTGCCTTTAACTTTCCTCTCCTTTAATCCCACATACACCTTCCCCTTCCCGCTCTGAAGCGAGAGCCCGCCTATTCTTTGCGTGAGAGCCGAAGCTTGTAACAGAGGAAGGGAATTCAGCGCAGAATAAAAGGAGCGGAGAAAGGCTCGAAAGCGAGGCCGAAAGAAAAGAAAGAGCTCTCTGTTTAAAGTTAAGGCGGCTTAAGCTGGTCTTCTCTTTTCACAGGCAAACTACATGAGGCGCTTCATCGTGGGATGTACAAAGTGAGTAATATTTTGTACATAAATATGAGCAACAGCTACCGATATAATATTAAAAAAAAATTGGTACTGCAGCGCTTTTTAATTCGTTAGCTTGGGAAACATAAGTTTTGTTGAAAAATTCCCAAAGGAAAAAATAAGTAGAATGCCTATGTATATAATATATACATATAATATTTTTATACCCGTTACTCGTAGAGTAAAAGGGTATACTAGATTCGTTGAAAAGTATGTAACAGGCAGAAGGGAGCGTTTCCGACCATATAAAGTATATATATTCATGATCAGGATCAATAGCTGAGTCGATCTGGCCATGTCCGTCTGTCCGTCCGTCTGTCCGTCTGTCCGTCTGTCCGTCTGTCCGTCCGTCTGTCCGTCTGTCCGTCTGTCCGTCCGTATGAACGTCGAGATCTCAGGAACTACAAAAGGTAGAAAGTTGAGATTAAGCATACTAACTTCTGAGACATAGACGCAGCGCAAGTTTGTCGATTCATGTTGCCACGCCCACTCTAACGCCCACAAACCGCCCAAAACTGCCACGCCCACACTATTAAAAAATTTTTTGAAATTTTTACATTTTTGTATTGGTCTTATAAATTTCTATCGATTTACCAAAAAACCTTTTTGCCACGCCCACTCTAACGCCCACAAACCGCCCAAACCTGCTACGCCCACACTATTGAAAAATGTTTTGATATTTTTTCATTTTTGTATTAGTCTTATAAATTTCTATCGATTTGCCAAATAACTTTTTGCCACGCCCACTCTAGCGCCCACAAACCGCCAAAAACTGTCAGTGCTGAAGACTCCTTCGCACTTTCACTAGCTGAGTAACGGGTATCAGATAGTCGGGGAACTCGACTATAGCGTTTTCTCTTGTTTTTTTCTGAAAATTGACAAATAAAGGAACCAAAATACAAATCCCAAGCCTCCCTCACCCAGTACCCAAACTATAATGCCCTCCAATTAAAAAAATAATAATTATTTTTTTAAAAAAAATCTTACCTTTTACATAAAATCTACCTTGGTTAAAATTAATTTTACATGAAGGTCCACAAAGCCAAAATCATTTTTAAACAGTTTAATTTTTATGTTTAATATTAAAACCTAGTGTGATCAGTTAGGATAAGTTTTATAAGCCTGTTCAGAACCAATTTTCTTCAGTTTTTAAGTTTCTTTTATGTTTAAAATTAACATTTATGATGTTATTCAGAGTAAATTTCTCTAGTTGAGCCATGCGTCGTCAGAGGGTCTATGTTATGTAAAATGTAGCATACTTCTAGGAATCACCTTTTATGTTAACTGGTCATTGCAATAACCAATGCATTGGTGGTCATGGTAGGGGGGTCGTCGACAGCCTAACAGCTGCTGTCGTAAGAAGTTGCTATATCCTTGTGTGTCCTTAGTGGTGCCGGTTTTTAGTCCATAGACCGTTTGTTTGTGGAGATCAATTCCAGCACGCGAATTAAATAAGTGTTTATAAGAGCCGAGCGAGCAGTCGCGATGCTAATTATTCCCCCCCTTAAATCTACCGCGAATTGGTAGCCGGAACCAGCGAGTGCTTGTTCGCCCAGCTACACATTACCATCTGCTCGGGAAAGTAATACACGTAGTTCGCTACACCACAGAGTTGTGAGGAGTTAAAACTCCGCACAAATGCAGATGGTGATCGCATGAGGAATGCCTGCCGTTGCCAGTTACGCAACAAATCAACGCGTAGTAACGGCAGTGCGGAACTGGAGAAAGAGAGTTTGGAGACTCTGAACTGGAGAAAGAGAGTTTGGAGACACCGAATCTATAGAAAAAAAAGTTTGAAGAGACAGGTGAATAACGGTGCAAGTTGAACCTTGGACCAGGCCAACGGTTAAATCGTGGACTTTAGATCCGGAGACTGGGGACCAGAGGGATGAACCGTTAAATGAGGCCTATATAAGCAGACTGAACCCTGGAAGCAGGACAGTCAAGGAGAACAAGTATACCAGTGAACAAGTGAAGAACGAAGTCAGCAAAAGAGCTACAGCCGTGGTAGTCAATAAGGAGCAAGATCGCTACGTCAAGATGTTCGGAACAAGGAAAGTCTCCGAATTGAGACGCAGGTAGCTGAGGTCCAATACGACGAAGCACGGGTAGCCCGGAGGCATTCAGCAGGCGAGGCCGAACCCAAGAGACAAAACTGCAAATGTTATTACTGGTAACCGGGTGATCACGTTATATTATAAATTTGGTGAGACGAACGCACAAAATCTACTGAACTAGCCGCACGTATTCCGTAGCGAGCAAACAAACAAAAATCAGTTCGTTACATCTGGCGCCCAAATAACGTGATTATCCCGGCAGTATACACAAATAAAGCAGAATGGGTAAAAGTTGGATCAACCATCTTAAAAAGGAAGATTTTGCATATGTCGCACAGAGGTGGCGCATATCGCTGTCCGGAAGGACAGAGGACATGCGAAAGGCCCTAGCGGCGTACTACGCAGAGACGGAAAACGACCCGAAGCTGGCAGCAGTGTGGACAGAGTTGGAGGCAGCATATCCAGACAGACCAGGTCCAAGCGTAAAGCTTACGAACCCCGAAGGTGAAGCCTTAATTGCAAGTCTGAACATGGAGGAGATGATTCGAGAAGGTCAACGGAGAGAGACGAGCAAAGAGGGAAAGAGGAAAAGAGGCCAAGTCCAGAAAGACCCAGGCCCAGCCAGTCGGACTACGCAAAAGTAGCGAAACAAGTAAGAAAATAGTTTTTTCGCTTCGACGGAGAAAAAAAACCCCTCGAATTCCTGGAGCAGGTGGAGTGGTCCGAAAACACGTACGGTTTGGACCTGAACATGATTCCCCGAGCCATGCCGGAATTAATGCTGGGAAAGGCTCAGAAATGGTACATATCAAACAACAAACACTGGGGGACTTGGACCGAATTTATAGATAGTTTCCAAACGTATTTCCTGGCCAGGGGAAACTTTACGAAACTCGCGGACAAGGTGAAACAAAGGAAGCAAGGGATTAGGGAAGCATTCAAGGACTACATGGTCGAGATGCAGACCCTGATAAGACCCCTTGGGTATGGGAAAAAGGAAACGCTGGAGCTCATTAAGGAGAACTGCACGCCAGACCTCCGAATAGCGTCGAGATTCTACCACGTGGACGACCTAGAGGCACTCATGATCCTGGTAGATGAGTACGAGGAATTGCACAGGGAACAGGAAGCCTTCGCGGAAGAGCATAAATTCAGCCGCAACAAAGCCCCGTCCGCAACACACGTCACCACCCCGAGAGACACTGGAACGACGCCTGGGGGCAACTCGGGTCAGAAACCAACCCATGATGCCAATCCGCAGGCAAGAGGCTGCCGAAGACAAAGGCTGCTGTTCTGCTGGATGTGCGGAAAAATAGGAATCCGAAGCACCGAATGGTGCCAGAGAACGGGAAATGGCCAGCGATCCCAGCCGCAGAGAGACGAGCCGGGGTGGCAAGATGCCGCCTCTCCAAACTAACTGAAAAATTAATCGAGGAGGAGCAGTAGTTGTCCGCAGCGGTAACGATCGGTAGGGACACGTACAAGGCCACGATCGACACCGCGGCAACAGCAAGCTTCATAAGCGAAGAGCTGGCGGACAAGCTGGCTGCGCGTGAAGCGATTATAAGGATACGACGGCAGGTTAGGTTGGCAGATGGAAGGTGCGGCGAAATCAACGCAAAGCTCAAAATAGGAGTGATAACCATGATGATAAACCAATTAAGCAGAGATACTACCCCAAGTATCCAAAGATTCAAGGGGAGATCAATGCAAAGGTGGACGAACTTCTGGAGATGGGAACTGTTCATGCCGAACAGCTGAGTCCGGTATCTCGCCAGTGAAGCATCGCTGTTGGCGGAATGTTCTTTTTGACCCGTTTCGGAAGTGGGGCACGAAGCCGCCATATTTATGTTTTTTGGAAATTACTTGAAAAATAAAACCCCGAACGAGAAGGAGGAACTCCAACACCTTTTGTTTCATTACTTCTGGGAATATTTGCGACACCAGCTTTTCCGGCCCCCGACGTCTACATTTTGGTTCTTCGCCCGAGATCTTCTAGCGCTTTGCCGAGATAAGTACGGTGCCAAAATCACCACCATATATGTAAATACATACGCATATATATTGCTGCGATCAAAATCCGCTCACTATCAACTAGTGGCCACATGCGCAATAATACATGTTCGTGTGTATATGCTGTATGCAACCACTCCCATTTATGTTTCGTATATGTCCATTGCATCTGCATACATTGCGTACATGGCACATACGCAACTTCGTACATCTGCATGGTCATAAGGTGTTTCATTAATCGCCAAAACATTCAATTGGCCGAGTGAAAACTGATCAGACATTAATATCATCCAACATACCCTTCAGTACCAGTCCCTAAGGATTCCCTAACGAAGTTCCCAGGACTCCTAGAGGAATCCTAGGGGAAGTCTCCATACAAATCTGGCAGGAATTTCCATACAACAGGCGTTCGTGGCGAGGAATTCGAAGTTCCCGAGGAAATCCTCTGGAATTCCTCAGGTATTCCTCAAGAATCTCGAAAAATAAACAAGGGGTTTTCCCCAGGAATTCCTGGACGAATTCCCGAGGATTTTTCCGAGGAATACCTGAGGAATTCCCAAGGAATATACCTGTAAATCCAGAAAAATCTCCCAAAAAATTAAAAAATTTATTTAAATGGTAAATTAAACTTTTTTTTTCATTTATTCTACTAATTTGTTCCTTTTTTTGTTTGCATTATTTTTTACACATGCTAGTGCGTGGGCCAAGGCCTTTCTGCTGGCTTTTGGCCTTCTAATTTGCTTATGATATCTGTAAAGAAAAATATTTAAACAAGAGAGAACGCTATAGTCGAGTTCCCCGACTATCTGATACCCGTTACTCAGCTAGTGGAAGTGTGAAGAAGAGTCTTCATCACTGACAGTTTTTGACGGTTTGTGGGCGTTAGAGTGGGCGTGGCAAAAAGTTTTTTAGCAAATCGATAAAAATTTACAAGACTAATACAAAAATGAAAAAATATTAAAACATTTTTTTAAAGTGTGGGCGTGGCAGTTTTATGCGGTTTGTGGGCGTTAGAGTGGGCGTGGCAAAAAGTTGTTTGGCAAATCGATAGAAATTTACAAGACTAATACAAAAATGAAAAAATATTAAAACATTTTTCAAAAGTGTGGGCGTGGCAGTTTTGGGCGGTTTGTGGGCGTTAGAGGGGGCGTGGCAACATGAATCGATAAACTTGCGCTGCGTCTATATCTCTGGAGTCTGTATGCTTATTCTCAACTTTCTAGCTTTAATAGTTCCTGAGATCTCGACGTTCATACGGACGGACAGACAGACGGACAGACGGACAAACGGACGGACAGGCGGACATGGCCAGATCGACTCGGCTACTGATCCTGATCAAGAATATATATACTTTATATGGTCGGAAACGCTTCCTTCTGCCTGTTACATACTTTTCAACGAATCTAGTATACCCTTTTACTCTACGAGTAACGGGTATAAAAATGTTTTAATATTTTTTCATTTTTGTATTAGTCTTGTAAATTTTTATCGATTTGCCAAAAAACTTTTTGCCACGCCCACTCTAACGCCCACAAACCGTCAAAAACTGTCAGTGATGAAGACTCTTCTTCACACTTCCACTAGCTGAGTAACGGGTATCAGATAGTCGGGGAACTCGACTATAGCGTTCTCTCTTGTTTTAAAGTGTGGGCGTGGCAGTTTTATGCGGTTTGTGGGCGTTAGACTGGGCGTGGCAAAAAGTTGTTTTGCAAATCGATAGAAATTTACAAGACTAATACAAAAATGATAAAATATTAAAACATTTTTCAAAAGTGTGGGCGTGGCAGTTTTGGGCGGTTTGTGGGCGTTAGAGGGGGCGTGGCAACATGAATCGACAAACTTGCGCTGCGTCTACATCTCTGGAGTCTGTATGCTTATTCTCAACTTTCTAGCTTTAATAGTTCATGAGATCTCGACGTTCATACGGACGGACAGACAGACGGACAGACTAAATCGATCCAATTGGTTGCACGCTTTATCCAGCGTCACAAATACAATAAGTTAAATCGATCAAATTGGTTGCACGCTTTATCCAGCGTCCCAAATATATAAGTTAACTCGATCGTTCAATTGGGTGCACGCTTTATCCCGCGTCCCCGTATTTGTCCAAGTGGACAGACTGTTTCGCCCCCGCACGGTTTTCGGCTCCTCCGAGAGCTTAATATGCCAATTGGCCACGATGAGGTGGTAAAAACCCGTTTGACTGTCTCTAAAACGTCTCAACGAGTTAGAGCCAAGAGCGAGTCCTCTGTGCCCTTCAAAAGCCCAAGTCCCACTCGAAGCAAAAGCCCATCGACAACTCCACTAAAATCCACGAGCACGTCGCTCCAAGTTCCACGGTCAGCACCGAACACGAAACCTGCGAATTCAGACTTCTCACCCCAAGTTACTAGAGCAACCGCAAAAATGGCGCAAGCTGAGGCAGACAGGGCCTGGATGAAATTCATGACCATAACCGATAGAGTAGGTCAGTTCGAGGCCAGAGTCAACACCCCAGCAGACACAAGTGCGTCTATCCACACAAGTAGGGTGCGACTCGAGCAGATCAGAGCCCTATGGGACAAGGTGGAGAAGGAATACGAGGCGTGCTCCGAAGCTCTGTCCGGTCTGGGATCCACAGACACAATAATAGTTATGCAGTCGAAGTATGACTACGGTTATGCCGTTTACGAGCGGTGCGCAGCGAGCCTCAACGAGATCATTGAAGAAGGTTCACACTCGCAACAGGCCTTACAGGCCTCCATTCCGGCGCCTCCTCAGGGAGGTTGTCGCTTACCCCCAGTCGAGTGCGACAGTTTCAGTGGGGACTATGTTCACTGGCCCACGTTTCGGGATCTTTTCTCAGCCATCTACATACACAACCCTCGGCTTTCAGAAGTTGAAAAATGGTTCCATCTCAATGCTAAAACTAGTGGTGAGGCTAAATCCATTGTGGCCTTATCACCCTTAACCAATGATGGATTCGAATCAGCATGGAGAAACTTGCAGAATCGTTTCGAAAACAAGAGGCTGCTGGTCAACAGTCTGCTTAAGATTTTGTTTAATTTACCTTCTGTTGCCCTTGAATGCGGCAAACTTGCGCTGCGTCTATATCTCTGGAGTCTGTATGCTTATTCTCAACTTTCTAGCTTTAATAGTTCCTGAGATCTCGACGTTCATACGGACGGACAGACAGACAGACGGACAGACAGACAGACAGACGGACGGAAAGACGGACATGGTCAGATCGACTCGGCTATTGATCCTGATCAAGAATATATATACTTTATATGGTCGGAATCGCTTCCTTCTGCCTGTTACATACTTTTCAACGAATCTAGTATACCCTTTTACTCTACGAGTAACGGGTATAATTAGTGCCAGTGTGAACGGTTCCTTATTGGAATATGCCGAGTATGGTCCTAGAGTGGCAAGGAACTACAAAAGGTAGAAAGTTGAGACTAAGCATACAGACTCCAGAGACATAGACGCAGCGCAAGTTTGTCGGTTCATGTTGCCACGCCCACTGTAACGCCCACAAACCGACCAAAACTGCCACGCCCACACTTTTAAAAAATGTTTTGATATTTTTTCATTTTTGTATTAGTGTTGTAAGTTTCTATCGATTTGCCAAAAAACTTTTTGCCACGCCCACTCTAACGCCGACAACCGCATAAATCTGCCACGCCCACACTTTTGAAAAATGTTTTGATATTTTTTCATTTTTGTATTAGTCTTCTAAATTTCTATCGATTGCCAAAAAATTGTTTGCCACGCCCACTCTAACGCCCACAAACCGCCCAAAGCTGCCACGCCCACACTTTTGAAAAATGTTTTGATATTTTTTCATTTTTGTATTAGTCTTGTGAATTTCTATCGATTTGCCAAATAACTTTTTGCCACGCCCACTCTAGCGCCCACAAACCGCCAAAAACTGTCAGTGCTGAAGACTCCTTCGCACTTTCACTAGATGAGTAACGGGTATCAGATAGTCGGGAAACTCGACTATAGCGTTCTCTCTTGTTTTTTTTCTAGTTTCCAATAGAAAGTGTCAATATGTGTTTTTTTTTTGTTTCTTTAATACTTTTTATACCCGTTACTGGTAGAGTAAAAGGGTATACTAGATTCGTTGAAAAGTATGTAACAGGCAGAAGGAAGCGTTTCCGACCACATAAAGTATATATATTCTTGATCATGATCAATAGCCGAGTCGATTTGGCCATGTCCGTCTGTCCGTCCGTCTGTTTGTCCGTCTGTCTGTCCGTCCGTATGAACGTCGAGATCTCAGGAACTATAAAAGCTAGAAAGTTGAGAATAAGCATACAGACTCCAGAGACATGGACGCAGCGCAAGTTTGTCTATTCATGTTGCCACGCCCACTCTAACGCCCACAAACCGCCTAAAACTGCCACACCAACACTTTTGAAAAAGGTTTTGATATTTTTTAATTTTTGTATTAGTCTTGTAAATTTCTATCGATTTGCCAAAAAACTTTTTGCCACGCCCACTCTAACGCCCACAAACCGCCCAAAGCTGCCACGCCCACACTTTTGAAAAATGTTTTGAAATTTTTTAATTTTTATATTAGTCTTGTAAATTTCTATCGATTTGTTAAAAAACTTTTTGCCACGCCCACTCTAACGCCCACAAACCGCCAAAAACTGTCAGTGTTATGCCGTTTACGAGCGGTGCGCAGCGAGCCTCAACGAGATCATTGAAGAAGGTTCACACTCGCAACAGGCCTTACAGGCCTCCATTCCGGCGCCTCCTCAGGGAGGTTGTCGCTTACCCCCAGTCGAGTGCGACAGTTTCAGTGGGGACTATGTTCACTGGCCCACGTTTCGGGATTCGAATCAGCATGGAGAAACTTGCAGAATCGTTTCGAAAACAAGAGGCTGCTGGTCAACAGTCTGCTTAAGATTTTGTTTAATTTACCTTCTGTTGCCCTTGAATGCGGCAAATCCTTGAAACAGTTAGAGAGCACAATTAAAGGTTGTTTAACAGCTTTGAAAATAGCAAAAATCGACACCTCTAACTGGGATTTCCTGCTCGTTTTTCTGTGCTCTGCCAAGTTGCCAAAGCTAACGCTGTCTCTATTGGAACAATCCCTTATGAGTAAGACAGATATTCCACTCTGGGCTGAATTCCAGGCTTTCTTACAAGATCGTCATCGAACGCTCGAGGTGATTGAAGATTTTAAGCCAAACGCTCAATCCAGACCACTGCGGACTGACAATAGCTCGCGGGCGATCCAGACCTTTGAGAATAGAGTGACGGTAACTCCACAATCCTGTAAACTTTGTTCGCAAGATCCTATCCGTTATTCTTACGAATGCCAGTCGGAGAGCGGGAGAAATATATAAAACAGCAGAAGTTGTGTTTAAACTGTTTTGCTAGAACGCATCTTCTTAGGGATTGCACTAGCACGCATAATTTCAGTACTTGTAGAGGGCGCCACAACACTCTCCTGCACCGAAATGGCACTCCACCAGTCCAGTCAGCGGTCAATCCTGACCACCAGCCCCCCGTATCCACATTTAACCTCCAGCAAGATATACAGTCCACTCCATTAACGAATCAACCGAATGTGCAAGCGTTTCTGTCTGTAAACACTCAAGGGGTCCTCCTGAGTACAGCTTTAATAGAGATTTGCCATTTAGGCATCAAATACTCAGAACGGGCACTTATTGACTCGGGTTCTGAGGCAACCTTTATTTTAGAACGCTTGTTCAACTTGATTAAGTTGCCTTATGAATCCATCCATGCTCAAGTTTCAGGGCTCAACCTCACTGTTGCGGCTAAGCCCCGTAAGCGCTGTCAACTCAGCATAGGTTCTCCCGTCAAGCCCCACATCCAAATTAAAACTTCTGTATATGTACTACCTTAACTGGCTGGGTGTCTCCCATCCTTTACTTTACCTGAAGACTCTTTGGAGCATCTGCCGCTTTTGCAAATAGCAGACCCAAATTTCTACCGGAGTTGGTGCCGATATCCTGCCATCGATCATTCTCAGCGGCTCCCATTCCAATATCTGTGGCACGCTTCTTGGCCCGGAGACCATATTCGGATGGATTCTTTGCGGTCCGATCGCAACGAACCCCACAAGCAGAATATGCTCATTTTCATCCCGACTAGCTGTTACCGAGTCCAGACTGGACAACATTCTCACAAAATTTTGGGAGGTGGAGGATGTTCCAGTGAAGCTGGTTAGGGAATCCACCTCGATTTGCGAGGAGAACTTTATCCAATCTACCAAAAGGAACGAGGATGGGAGGTATTTGGTATAACAATATCAATCTTGGGCACTCCAGATCGATCGCACTGGATCAGTTCCTCCGAAACGAGATTCGACTGAATAAAGACGTTGCGTCAAAAAAGCAGTACGACTCAGTCCTTCAATATGCACCAAGTCTCTCCGAACGACTCTAATAATTTGCCCCATCATGCTGTCTTTAAACCAGACAGCACCACAACGAAGGTTCGCGTTGTGTTTAATGCTTCCAATTCTTCATCAAACGGGAACAGCCTCAATGATATCCTTCATGCGGGGCCCGTACTGCAGTCCGATCTGACTATCCAGATTCTAAAATGGCGTTTCTTCAAGTATGTTTTTAATGCTGACATCACAAAGATGTACAGGCAAATTCGGGTAAATTCGGCCCATACGCGCTTTCAGAGAATCCTCTTTCGCAATAAGGACGGAGAGCTCTGTGACTATGAACTCGATACAGTCACCTTCGGCGTAAACTGTGCGCCTTTCCTAGCCATCCGCGTACTACAACAGTTGGTTCAGGATATCCGAGGCCAATATCCTTTGGCCAGTGACATCATCTCGAACTTCATGTACGTCGACGATGTTCTCGCAGGCACTCACACTAAGCAGTCGGCAGTTTTAGCCATTGAGGAGCTTCGGCTGGCTCTTGAGAGTGCTGGTTTTCCATTACGGAAGTGGACCTCGAACGAGAGAAAACTCCTTCAAGAGGTTCCAAGGGAGCACTTGATTAGTGCAGACTTTCTTGAGCTTGAAGAGGCTAGTGCAGCGAAAACTCTTGGGATCCGTTGGCAAGCTACATCTGATAGTTTCTTTTTTATTTCAATGGTGATCATTCCTCCAAACTGCTTACACAAAACGAGAGGTTTTATCTCAGATAGCCAAACTTTTCGACCCAGCAGGATGGCTATCACCTTTCGTAGTCCGAGCCAAGATTTTTATGCAAAAAATTTTGCTACGGGAGCTGGGCTGGGATCAGCCACCCCCCATGGATCTCGCGACCCAGTGGCGGGAGTTCCTAGAAGGGTATCCTGCCCTGAAGGAGATTCGTATCCCGAGATGGGTACGTTTCCATCCAGCTGCAAAACTTCAGTACCATGCGTTTTGCGACGCGTCACAGGACGCCTATGGGGCTGCTATTTTCGTCCGAATCGAGACGAAGGAAGGCTGTTGTACCCATCTACTTACATCCAAAACCCGAGTTGCTCCTGTCAGATCCATCTCGATACCACGCTTGGAATTGTGCGGAGCAGTGCTGCTCACGGAGCTGGCAGCTCTAGTAATTTCTGAAATGTATCCTCATGTCTATGAGACATTTTACTGGACCGACTCTACGATCGTTCTTGCATGGCTGAGTAAGCCAGCGTGCACCTGGACGACATTCGTTGCCAACAGTGTCGCAAAAATCGAACAGTGTACCGACGGAAGCAAGTGGGGACATGTACGATCCGAAGACATTCCAGCTGATCTGGCAAGCCGGGGCATCTCACCCCAAGAGCTTAAGGAAAGCGCACTGTGGTGGCGTGGGCCAGCTTGGTTGCACCTCAAACAGGAGCAGTGGCCGAGTGAATTGTGGGTCCATCCGGAGACTGCGCTTGAGCAGCGCCTCGTCAAATGTCACACGGTCGCAGTGCTACCAGCAGTTGAGATCCTAGTGAGGTTCTCAGCCTTTGACCGAGCTCTGCGGGTTCTTGCTTATGTGTTTCGTTTTGTGAAAAGTTGCCGGAGGAAAGGTGTAGCTTCATCGGTAGAACTCATTGCGGCGGAATTGTCGGAGGTGCGACAATGAGTTTCCCGCCGAATATAAGGTTTTGAGCAACAAGCAACCAGTTCCACCCGCAAGTGCAATTTCTAACCGAAACCCCTTTCTCGACGGAAATAGTGTCTTGAGAGCAAGCGGCAGGTTACAAGCATCAGAAATGCTTAGTTATGATGAAAAACATCCGATCATCCTTCCTGCACGGTGTAGGTTCGCCGAACTTCAAGTCCTGTTTATCCATCGCATCCTGTTTATCCATCGCATCCTGTTTATCCATCGGAATCAATTAATGATCCGACTGATTCGTTCCAAATTCTGGATTCCCAAGCTTAAAATGTTGGTGAAACGAACAATACACTCGTGCCGAGTGTGTGTCACCCACAAGAAGAGACTGCAGACGCAGTTGATGAGGAATTTACCCCGTGCGAGGTCCACGTTCTCTAGACCGTTCACCCATACGGGAGTGGACTTCGCAGGACCATTTGACGTCAAGAGTTATGTCGGTCGAGCCTGCAAAATCACAAAGGGGTTTTTGTGTGTTTTACTACCCGGCCATCCACCTCGAAGCGACCTCCGACTTGACTACAGAGAAGTTCTTGGCCGCATTCTCCCGTTTTTTCGCTCGGCGTGGGTTTCCACAACACTCTGACAACGGGAAAACGTTTGTCGGAGCTTCCACGTCCTTATCAAAGGATTTCATTGAAGCTACCAGAACATTGGTTTTATCCCAGCGCAGTCTTCAGAATGTGTCCTGGCATTTCAACCCTCCTGGCGCACCTCATATGGGAGGGCTTTGGGAGGCGGGTGTGCTTTAAGTCGCATTTTTACAAGCACACAGCCGCTGAAAAATACACGTTCGAGGAACTGACTACCCTCCTGGCGAAGATTCAGGCCTGTTTGAATTCCAGGCCTATCTCGCCAATGTCCGGAGGTTGAAAGCCTGAATCAGCAGTTCTGCCTGCGTTGGAAGGAGGAATACCTAAAGGAACTCCACAAAAGGAACAAATGGAAGTTCCCAACGCGAGATCTCCAGGCGGGAGATATGGTGGTGATCAAAGAGGAGAACTTGCCATTCAACGAGTGGCGGCTTGGGCGTATCCAAGTGCTCTGTCCTGGCGTGGACGGCAAGGTGGCAGACGCTCTTACAGCACGGGGGGTCGTCCGAAGACCAGTGGCAAAAATGATTCGCCTCCTAATGGACAGCCCTAATGAGTCGAATGACTCCTCCATACTTTAAGTATTTGAAAAACTGCTACTGACGAGTCCTAAGTTTGTGAAATCCTACGTCGTCCATGTGTCATGATCATCCGCATCCATAACATCTAATTTTTCATTATTTACCCATTTCCTATATAGCCCCATATACAATGGTGCCAGCGATCCGCCCCGATCGTCTATCGGTATACATACCGATGCCGAGTCTGCAGGGGTGTTCACCCACTGAAGAGCTGCCAGCGATTCCTACAACTGCCGGCTGTGAAGTGGCTCCGGGCAGTATTAATTAACAAGTACTGCGCGAACTGTCTGGCCCACGAGCATTCGGGTCGGTCGTGTCGCAGCAAAGCGAGGTGCCACATCTGCCAAGCCAAAGTCTACACATTCGTGGAAGCGGACGTCTTTCGATAGCGCTGCGCGAAAATCTCGTGTTAACGTGGTTGTGCTGAACAGTGTTAGCGGCAAATCTGCAAAAACAAACGGTGGACTTGTGCCATAGTTCTGCGCGTAACCTAGGCGTGCTGAATGACCGCGTGTTGCAGGTGGTTAGCAAAATATATAAGTTTGCAATTCTTGCAGCTGATAAAACAGCTGACAGCGCTGCCAACTTATCTCGGTGGGCGATCATGAGCGAGTGGCGTTGCCACATCAACCGTAAGACCAGTGCTGAGGTGCGAACGTTGGGCGCGTAATTTCAAAATTAAATTCAAAATTTGATTAAATTTAATTTAAACAAATAAGTGCCACGCATAACAAGCTCGAAAAAATGAGCAGCGTTCAAAAGAATGAGCGTAGAAGCTCCGTCAACCCAAGAAATGCTTGCTACTCCTATTTCTCAACTAGAGATATAGATCAAAATCAGAAGTCGACAAAGAGCAACTCGACTCTACTGACCGTCGACAGCAAGAGAGCCAGCTCTTGCTCACCCTCTCTGCTCACCCCAACTCCCGCATCATGGAGTTACCAATGCCAAACCCCATCACCGCCGGCTTCGCTGAATGAAGCTCCAACAACAAGCAGTGCTAAAATTTCTGCAGTAAACTCACCACCAATAATTAAACCTACTACCAATACTGCGAGTTCGGTCCCAAAGGCCGCACAACAAAATAAAATGGCAACAAAAACAGTTAGCCACGATAAGCAACAAGCGGGCCCGGCTATACAGACCGGTATGGACCGCTACATCCAGATTAAGCGCAAGCTTAGTCCACCCAACACGGTTGGCAATAAACCAAAGATCAATCGAACCAACAAAAGCACCGATCAAACGAGGAGCTCCAATGAAAACCGATTCTCCATCTTAGCAGAGGCGGACAACAACCAACCAGAGTTGGGGCAGGAGACCCAAAGGAAACCTAAGCCCCCACCTATTTACATAAGGGAAAAAAGTTCAAGCGCCCTGGTCAACAAAATTGTTGCGCTGGTCGGGGACGAGAATTTCCATGTTGTTCCGCTTATTAAAGGGAACATACACGAAACAAAGGTTCAAACGAAGTCCGAAGAACACTTCCGAGCTGTGTCTAAGTACCTGGAAGACACAAAAAAGAACTTTTACACCTATCAACTAAAAAGCAGCAAGGGACTGCAAGTTGTGCTAAAAGGTATAGAACCTGACGTCACCCCCTCCGAAATTCAGGAAGCCCTTAAGGCCAGGGGCTTCTGTGCCAAAAATGTTAGCAATATTGTTAACAGAAACAAAAAACCGCAACCACTTTTCAAGGTAGAGCTCGAACCAGATAGCAAAGCCTTAAAGAAAAACGAAGTGCACCCGATCTACAAGCTGCAGCTCTTACTGCATCGAAGAATCACCGTGGAAGAACCCCACAAACGCAACGGCCCTGTTCAATGCACAAACTGCCAAGAGTATGGACACACCAAGACATACTGCACACTTCGGACGGTCTGCGTAGTCTGCGGAGACTTCCACAACTCCGTAAACTGCCCCGCAAACAAAGAAGACCCCCAAATGAAAAAATGTGGCAACTGTGGAGGAAACCATACGGCAAACTACAGAGGCTGTGCGGTCTACAAGGAGCTGAAGAGTCGCATGCGACGAGCGACAGCTACGCACCAACAACATTTCGCCAAGGCAGCCAGGTCATCTTTTGGGCAGCTAGATACAACCAAGGGAGTCTCCTACGCCGAAGCACTAAGAACAGGCATGGAAAATCCGCCCCAGCCTCACTCAGAAAATGCTCAGCAGGTTCCAGTGCAGCCGCAAAGCAAATTGGAATCTATGATGTTCACCATGCAACAAAGTATGATGGAACTTATGTCATTCATGAAAACAACCATGCAAACCCTTGTTCAGAACCAGAACATGGTAATTCAGTTGCTTGTAGCACAACAGTCCAAATAATAAATGACTAACCTACGTATATCCATGTGGAATGCCAACGGTATTTCACGGCATAAACTTGAAATAACTCAATTCCTAAACGTAAATCACATCGACGCCATGCTGCTGGTTGAAACGCACCTCACAGGGAGATATAACTTCTATATAAGAGGCTATACCTTTTACCGCACAGATCATCCGGATGGCAAGGCCCACGGCGGAACGGGCATCTTAATCAGAGAACGCATCAAACACCACTTTCATCAAAGGTTTGCAACAAATTACCTGCAAGCCACGTCCATAAAAGTGATCTCAGGAAACGGCAACCTTTGCATTGCCGCTGTCTACTGCCCACCTCGATTTAATATCTCTGAAGGTCAATTCATGGACTTCTACAACACTCTGGGGGATCGCTTCATAGCCGCAGGAGACTACAACGCCAAACACACGCACTGGGGATCACGCCTCGTGACTCCCAAGGGAAGGCAACTGTATAATGCACTTATAAAGGTGAGCAATAAACTGGACTACGTTTCCCCTGGTAGCCCCACATATTGGCCTGCAGACCCAAAAAAGGTCCCAGATCTAATTGATTTCGCGGTGACAAAAAACATCCCACGCAATTTAATAAGCGCCATAGCACTACCGGATCTCTCATCTGACCACTCGCCTTTGTTGATAAGCCTTCTTCAAAGCCCAGAAATTGCGGACCACCCCCACATGCTGACGTCGCACAACACTAACTGGATGAAATACAGAAAGTATGTGAGTTCCCACATTGAGCTAACTCCCCAACTAAATATCGAAGCGGACATCGACTGCTCCACCGCCGCACTGGAAGAGGTACTCGTCACAGCAGCTAGGATCTCAACCCCAAAACGGAAGGATGGGGAATTTAAGAAGTTCAAAACCAACCGGCAAATTGAACAGCTGGTTCTGGAAAAGAGGCGTCTGCGACGAGCGTGGCAAACCAGCAGATCGCCATGTTCAAAGCAACGTCTTACTGAAGCCACCCGCAATCTAAACCGGGCCCTGAAGCAAGAAGCTGAAAATGAACAACTTAAATATATTGGAAAATTCTCGCCAACTAGCACAAAGCATCCCTTGTGGAGGGCTCACCCAAATCTAAGCTCCCCAATTCAAACCGTCACCCCTATAAGGAATTCTTCAGGGTGCTGGGCCCGCAGCGACAAAGATAGAGCCGAATCATTTGCCTTACATCTCAGAGGCGTATTCCAGCCGAACCCTGCAGCAAATGATTATGTTCCTCCGCAAATCCACCTCGAAACTGAATCCACGCTAACTACATTTCAGCCGAACGAGATCAAAAAAGTCATCAGGGAGCTAAAACCAAAAAAGGCTCCAGGCGGTGACCTAATAACTACAAAAATGATAATGGAACTTCCGTACTGTGCTATTAAGGTCATCTGTAAACTCTTCAATGGAATTATAAGTCTCGGCTACTATCCAAGGAAATGGAAAAAATCAATTATTATAATGATACCGAAGCCCGGAAAAGATCACACGATTCCGTCATCTTACAGACCAATAAGTTTACTATCATGCCTGTCCAAATTATTCGAAAAATGCCTTTTAACGCGCATAAAACCATATATGGGGGCCCACAACATTATTCCAGCCCATCAATTTGGCTTCAGAGAAAAACACGGAACTATAGAGCAAGTAAACAGAATAACATCAGAAATTCGCACAGCCTTCGAACATAGGGAATATTGCAGCGCGATATTTCTCGACGTATCTCAAGCATTCGACCGTGTCTGGCTCAAAGGTCTCATGCATAAAATCAAAACACACTTGCCCGGGTACACCCATAAACTCCTTGAATCCTACCTCTACAATAGAGCCTTCGCAGTAAGATGTAATACAACAATTTCCGATAGCTACACTATCGAAGCTGGGGTCCCTCAAGGTAGCGCACTTGGGCCAACTCTATTCGTCCTTTACACAGCAGATATTCCCACGAGTGACCGACTAACAACATCCACCTTCGCCGACGACACTGCGATCCTTAGCCGCTCCAGATGCCCAGTCCGTGCAACAACCCAACTCGCCAACCATCTCGTGGTAGTCGAGAAGTGGCTATCTGACTGGCGTATTAAAATAAACGAACAAAAGTGTAAACACATAACGTTTACCCTTAACAGACAAACTTGCCCTCCGCTCTGTATGAATAGCACGCAGATCCCCCAAGTTAATGAAGTAACGTATCTCGGCATCCACCTCGACAGACGTCTAACATGGCATAGACATATCAAATGCAAGAAACTGCACCTAAAACTGAAAGCCAGCAGCCTCCACTGGATTATAAACTCACGATCGCCCTTGTGCCTGGACTACAAGGTCCTGCTCTACAACTCCACTCTTAAGCCAATCTGGACGTATGGCTCCCAGCTGTGGGGGAACGCGAGCAGAACCAACATAGACATCATTCAGCGAGCCCAATCAAAGATCCTGCGAACTATCACTGGGGCACCATGGTATATTCGTAACCAAAACATCCACAGGGACCTCGGCATTCTCGCAGTAAAAGATGAAATAGACAAGCAAAAAGCGTCGTACAATGAAAAACTATCTGTCCACCCAAATCCTCTAGCAAGGGTCTTGACTCGGGTCTCCAGCCGAACCCGCTTGCAACGTACAGACCTTCCAACCCAGCCATAACTTGTCAGGGCCACTGTCTCAGTCTACATGACTCCTAGTTAGGTTATAGTATAAGATTTGATACACTTATTGTTAGTCTCGTTAATGAGAAGATTCAATAAATAAAAGCAAAGCATTTAAAAAAAAAAAAAAAAAAAAACATCTGCCAAGCTGCCCCGTGAAACGCATCCACGTCTCGCTGGTGAAGGCCCTCAATTTGGCCATCACGGGCGTTGGCAACGAACGGCTGTGCACCACCGAGATTCGCTCGAAATCGTCCCGGATGAGCAAACAGCTGCTGATGCTGGTGGACGAGCAAATGGGACGCCGGCACAGCCCCTGGATCCGAAGGTGCAGGACATGTTCCACAACGGGACTCTAGCGGATGACCGATGGTTTCACCCATCGCTTGTCTCGGCTGTACTTGGAGCAGACGTGTACGCCGAACTGATGCTGCCGGGTATCATCGCGAGCCAGGACGGCCTGCCCATGGCACAGAATTCCAAGCTGGGATGGATCCTTTCGGGACGCTGTTCTCTCTCCTAAATTTCAAATATTCTTCTTGCAAGGGGGGGAGAATGTTCATGCCGAACAGCTGAGTCCGGTATCCCGCCGGTGGAGCATCGCTGTTGGCGGACTGTTTTATTTTACCCGTTTCGGAAGTGGGGCACGAAGCCGCCATATTCATGTTTTCAAATGAAGAGTGGATTGCACTCTGCGTCGGCCACATTTCAACGGGCCCTGGATCAGGTGATTGGACCAGAAATGTCGCCACATACATTTGCGTATCAAGATGACATCATCGTGATTGGCCGCATCCTAGAGGAACACAAAAGAAACCTCAGGGAAGTTTTCCGGCGTTTGAAGAGCGTGAACCTACGAATAAACCCGGAGAAATGCCAGTTCTTCAAGCAAGAACTACTGTACCTAGGGCACCGCGTCACAAGCCAAGATATAGGCACGGACCCAGAGAAGGTAGCGGCCATAGCCCAGCTAGAACCACCGTCATCGGTCCGCGAGCTGAGGCAATACCTTGGAGTCGCATCTTGGTACCGACGTTTCGTGCCTGACTTCGCGCGCATTGTAAAGCCACTCAACGACCTCCTCCGCAAGGGTACCAAGTGGATATGGTCTCTGAACCACCAGCAAGCCGTCGAGGCAGCCACTGTCAGAATCGGTCTCAGCAGATCCCGAAATGCTGAGAAAAACGCAGGACACAGAGGCCGAATCAGAATGCAGCTGGATCACGGAAATGCGGTAGAAGATAAAAGCGCATCTGCAAAAGTTCCCAGACTACGTATGGAAGCTTTGTGTGCCGCGGCAGCTGAGGGAAACTGTCCTGCGCGAAAACCACGACTCCCCGGCAGCCGGCCATGTAGGCAGTCGTAAGACGATGGCGCGGCTTGCAGTCCGGTACTACTGGCCAGGAATGCAGAGAGACGCAAGGGCCTACGTTCGGAAGATTCAAACCGGATCAGCGGCAGGCGGCGGGGAAGATGTTGACACAAATCCCGGTAGAGCCCTGGGCGACAGTGTGCGCCGACTTCGTCGTACCACTACCAAGATCGAAGCATGGATACAATATGTTGTTTGTGCTGATCGACAGGTTTTCAAAGTGGACGGAATTGGTGCCTTCGCGAACAGCCACGGCGGAAACGTTGCAGAAAGCGATCATTGAACGCATAGTCGCACGATTTGGAGTTCCGAAGGTGGTGACTACGGACAACGGAGTGCAGTTTACTAGCCAGGCTTTCAAGAAGTTCCTCAACGACATGGGGATAAAGCAGCAGTTTACGGCACCGTACACCCCGCAGGAGAATCCGACGGAGAGAGCCAACTGCACTGTGAAGACAATGAGTTTGCCGGACAGAACCAGAGAAAGGCCAGGTACAGGAAAGCAACCAGAGTCACCGGAAGGGAACTCTGAGAAGATAAAAGAGATCTTCGAGATTGTGCGGAGGAACCTGGAGAGGGTGTCCCAGGACCAAACAAGGCATTCCAACCTACGGAGAAGGCCGTGGATGCCAAGGATTGTTGAAGTGGTATGGACCAAAGAGCACCATTTATCAAAAGCGGCTGAAGGGTTTGCGGCCAAACTAGCTCCGAGGTTCGATGGGCCGTACCAAATGGTGGATTTCATATCGCCAGTGACATGTTAGATTCGCCACCGGAAGAACAAAAAGGAACGCACGGTACACGTCAGCGACCTTAAGCAGCATGGTTTAGCGAAGGATGGTGTTGAGAACGAGGATGCGGATCCGGCGGAAGAAAACAGGGAAAGCATGCAGTAGAACGACACTACCTGAGAACGGACGAGGCTCGACAACCGTTCTAGCGTCAGGCTAAGGCGAGAGTAAACGGCTGCAGACTGCGAGTCCGACTACCGTTCTAGCGTCAGGCCAAGGCGAGAGTCTACGAATGCAGACCACGAGCGGACCAGAATTATGTCTCAACAACCTCACCAAGAAAGAGTAAGACCACTAACGGCGGGAAGTGGAAGAACAATGGAACCTGAGAACGGACGAGGGTCGCCAACCATTCTAGCGTCAGGCCAAGGTGAGAGTCAACGGAGGCAGGCCACGAGCAAACCAGAGTACCGATGAACATTCCCGACAGAAGCGGGACAGAGGGGAAAGAATGGAATAGGACAACTGGCCCCGTCAGAGTCGACAGCCCCACCACCGGGAAAAGGGATCCGATCCGGCTCTACAAACAAAAAAATAAATAAATAATAAAAAAACAAAAGGAAGCAGGGCAGAAAGACAAGGAGGCTGCGCAACCGGGCAATAAGAAGTTCAATTTCCGAGGAAAGAGAAGAGACGGTACAAATCAAGGGAAAAGTACCGTAAAAACAAGCGTCTGGAGTCGGAGACCGACAAAGTCAGACTAAAGCCCGGGCCCGGAGCGCCAACACAAGAAGGCATAACTGGAAGGAGAAAGAGAGGGATCGACACCGACGTAAACCGCCGAGGGACATAACGGTAAAGATCCAAAGAGGAGAGGCGAAACCGAGGTGTAATGGAGAGATGAACAGAGGGCTCGAGTCACAAAAAGTTCGACAGTCAAAATGAGCACACGGGTATCGATGCACCACACGAGGAGGCTGGCCGCTCTGGGTCAGAGTCTTCAAGGGCTCGCCGAAGGGCACTATCGCCCGGATACGCCGCAGGCCCTGTAGCAAGACGCCCAGTGAAAGACGAACGTTCCACCCTACCTTTTCTCTCCTGTCGGTTGGGTGGGTGGTCTGCTCGGCTGCCTGGTTCCGCTGTCTCGCCGCTCTCGTCGTCCTGGGTGGCGCGGACCGTGACGCTGGGGCCCGTGACTTGGGCTAAGGATTTGTGGTCGGCGCGAACCTAAGAATAAACCCAGAAAAATGTCAATTCTTCAAGGAAGAACCTAGAACAACGCGACACAAGCCAAGGAATTGGTATGAGCAATTGGAAAATTAAAACCATACCTGGAGCGATAATATTTTTTGTGATGGATCACATGGCACAACATAGAAAGTCCTTAGGAAAGAATTGTAAGATGGGCATTAGAACTACAGCAATATGACATTGAGATTGCGTACGGATGCATTATCCAGGCAGCCACTACCATAGTCAGTGGCCAGAACACAAGAGCAGAATGCAGCTGTATTACAGAAATGCGAGGGAAAATAAAGGCACACCGTCAGAAGTCCCCTGACTATGTATGGGAAGGCAACGCCCTGTGAAGGCAGATTCCGCATAGAGCAGGGAACGAAGATGTGCTGACCTGGAAGCTCTGCGATCCGCGGCAAGTAATGGAAACCGTCCTGCGAGAGTATCATGACCCCCGTCAGCCGGCCATGTGGACAGTCGAAAGACAATAGCTCGACTATCAGCGCGATTCTACTATCTAGGAATGCAGAGATACGAAAGGGTGTACGTGACTGCGTTAGGTACAAACCAAATCAGCGGCAGGCAGCGGAAAAATGTTGACACAAGTCCCGAAAGAACCCTGGGCAACAGTGTTTGATGACTTCGTCGGACCATTGCCGAGGTCGAAGCATGGAATCAATATGTTGTTGGTATATTGTATTTCCTGGTCGCCTCAATTGTCTCGTATTAGACCATTTAAAACATCCTGCATTGTCGCCCCTAAAGGAAAACCGCTTCCCTCTTTGGTTGCCGTCCCAAAAGGATGGTGCACACTTTCTTACATATATACGTATACAATACATAGAGTTTTGCACTTGCCAAAATCGGACGTGTTTTTGTTACCCAGCGCGGAAAAGTTCTTTATCACGAAGTCGGCTTGGCGAGTTTGGCGGATTAGCTGCCCAAAGGCACGGTGCTAATGAGCTTCATTTCGGCGCGTTTAAAAGTGAAAAATCGCGAGCGATTGGTAAATTGCCTAATTTGTATGACTTCGGTGCAATTCGGTGCAGCTGATAATAACAGCTGACAGCGTTGCCAGCATACGTCGGCAAGTGTTCGGAGCTTAGTGGCGTTGCCAGACCAACGGAACTGCCAGGGCTGCTCGAACAGTTGAATCGTGTACTGTAACGAACTGTTTTCTTAGTTCCTGCTCGCTACGAATTGCAACGGCTAGCTCAGAGAGTTTGTTTGTTCGTCCCACCAAATTTATGATTTGTGTGATTGCCCGACCAAGAAGAAGGCAGAGTTTCAGATTTAAATCACCTTTATTCAGTGACACTCGCTGAAGAGAATCCTGCGACCCTCGCCGTCGGATGCGCGTCGTTGCTCCTTTGCCGTCCTTCCTTCGTCGTCCTGCGTCGCTTTCGATGGCGGATCCGTACCGGCTCGCCTGGGGCTTAGGATGTTATGGTGACAGGGTGTATCGTCCGTGAGACAAGCTAGTGCTCCTCCCCGAACCACCTTTGCGACCACTGACTCCACCGTCCCTTTCTGACCACGCTAGGTCCTGGTGTTCGCTTGTCCTTCGCTGGTCCTTGCTTGCGGAGATCCTCTATGGATGCGCGCTTCGACGCACTTGTACATTCACTTGTTCGCTTCACTCGCCACGCACTGTTCCGGATCGGCTGTCTGCCCGTGTGGCACTCCGCGTACTTTCTCGCTGACTGTCCGTGTACTGTGCGTACTTTTCCCGATCGACTGTTTGGCTCTCCGCGCACTTTCTCATTGACTGTCCCTAGCTGCGCCTGCGACGTCTCTTATACAGGCCGCGGGAATCCCGTTATTTCCCGTTTTACACACGGCTCGCTCGGGCGCTTGGACTCAGTCCAAATCATGTCCCGTTAGTTCACGGTGCGTCCTCTTTGTGCTTGTCCAAAGTCCGCACCGTTACCCTTCGCCCTTTGTGCCCTTGGCTGGCTCGAGTCCAAGGTCCAGCGCTCTACCGTTATTTCACGGTGCGTCCTCTTTGTGCTTGTTCAATGTCCATACCGTTACCGTACGACCTCTGCGCCCTTGGCCGGTTCGAGTCCAAGGTCCAGCGCGGTACCGTTAGTTCACGGTGTCTGCGCTTTGCCAGGGTCCAAGGTCCATTATTTCCCATTTGACCTGACCGCCCTTGACTCCTCTCGCATTTCAGCCGTCTTCTGCGTTGCTATGACGATCTCCTGCACCCGGATTTGTGGGGAGTTTTAAGACTCCTCACAGTATCTGTACCTAAATAGTAATATTCAAATAATAATTAAATTTGCATTTTATTGAAGTGGACAGTGCTGAAATTGCGAAAAATCAACAAAATTTATATTTACATATACATTTTTGTGGAGTTGACCAATATCTAGCAATGAAAACGGCATAAAGGTCGCGGACAGACCAAACATCAACTTCTCACCATCTCGGTGCCCAAGTAGAGGCTCTGATGTCCGAAAAGTGGCGGAATAACATCCATCAGTCAACGCCTAGGGGAAATCCGTAGCCTACGTGGGACCCCTGTTAAATTTGGTGCTCCACGTTTGGGTAAACTGTTGACACCCGTCAATTAATGGACGGTCCACACGCACAAGTCCGAAGTGGTGTTGTTGAGCAGCATAAAGGCCGTCGAGAGTATACGGGTCTCGGTCAAGGACGCCCAAATAGAGTCAGCTGGATTCCTAAAGTACCTGGGAGTTCTTATTGACACAGACATTCAAGGAGCATGCGAGATACGCAGAAAGGCAGCGATGACAGCACCAGCATTGGCAAGACTCATGCCAAATATAGGTGGACCCAGGATGCCGGCCAGGAGGCTGCTCGTGGCGGTCGCGAAATCTTCCCTTCTATACGCTGCCCCGAATAAAGTGCACGAATAAAGTGACTTACTTGGACAACGCGCGTGCAGTATACTAAAGCGAGAAGGTATTTCCGGGAGAGAGATCACTGACTGGTTTTATGGAGTGTGGCAGGCTAGGTGGCATGACCCGCAACAAGGGAGATGGACCTACCAACTGATCCCAGATCTAGCTGAGTGGGCAGGATGCGAACACAAAGAGGTGGACTACCACTTGACACAATTCCTCACCGATCACGGCTGCTTCCGGGGTTACCTCTTCAAGTTTCGTCATGTTGACTCCGACCTGTGCCTGTTCTGCAGCGATTCAGCCGAAACAGCGGAACATATCCAGCTGCACTGTGTTAGGTTTCGTACAGAGAGAGAGATATACTTGAGACTCTTGCTAAAACTCCGCTCAGCCCGAGAAACTTAATTTCATGACCGGCGCACTTGATCTCGGCCCCGACTTGGGTGAGGAAATTCCACCCCAGCACCAACGCATCCACTATCCCTGGTAATATTAGCAGGCTCATGACGAGTCGCCTGTTGCCGAACTCCACTCCTATTTCGAGCTTTGCGTAGATTTCGCCGCACCTTCCATCTGCCAACCTAACCTGCCGTCGTATCCTTGTAATCGCTCCACGGGCAGCCAGCTTGTCCGCCAGCTCTTCACTTATGAAGCTTGCTGTTGCCCCGGTGTCGATCGTGGTCTTGTACGTGTCCCCACCGATCGTTACCGCTGTGGACAACTACTGCTCCTCCTCGATTAATCTTCCAGTTAGTTTGGAGAGGCGGCACCCTGCGACCCCTGCTCGCCTCTCTGAGAGGTGAGATCGCTGCCCATTTCCCGCTCTCTGGCAGCATTCCGTACTTCGGACTCCTATTTTTCCGCATATCCAGCAGAACAGCAGCCTCTGTTGTCGGCAGCCTCTTGCTGTCCACCGCACCTGCGACAAGCTTCTTGTGGATTGGCCACATGGGTTGGGTGTTGACCAGAGTTGCCCGCAAGAGTAGTTCCAGTGTGTCTCTGGGTGGTGACTGGCGGCCTCCATAAAGTCGTGTTATGACGCCCAGACTGACCCGGGGTATATCGTGCCCACTGTCCCTGGGACTGCGTGCCTAGCTCTCCTGAGTCCTCACACCTCCTACACGTGACATGTGTTGCGGCAGGGCCTTTGTTGCGGCTGTATTTGTGCTCTTCCGCAAAGGCTTCCCGTTCCCTGTGCAGTTCCTCGTACTCATCTGCCAGGATCATGAGAGCCTCTAGGTCGTCCACGTGGTAGGATCTCAACGCTATTCGGAGGTCTGGCGTGCAGTTCTCCTTAATGAGCTCCAGCGTTTCCTTCTTCCCATACCCAAGGGGTCTAATCAGGGTCTGCATCTCGACCATGTAATCCTTGAATGCCTCCCTAAACCCTTGCCTAAACCCTTTGTCTCGCCTTGTCCGCGAGCTTCGTGAAATATCCCCTGGGCAGGAAATACGTCTGCAAACTGTCTATGAACTCGGCCCAAGTCCTCCAGTGCTTGTTGTTGGCTATGTACCACTTCAGAGCCTTTCCCTGCATTAATTCCGGCATGGCTCGGGGGATCATGTTCAGGTCCAAACCGTACGTGATTGCGGACTACTCCACCTGCTCCAGGAATTCGAGGGGTTTTTTTCTCCGTCAAAGCAAAAAGACTATTCTCTTACTTGCTTCGCTACTTTTGCGTAGTCCGGCTGGCTGGCCCTGGGTCTTTCTGTACTTGGCCTCCTTTCCCTGCTCGTCTCCCTTCGTTGACCTTCCCGCTGTATTTCCTCCATGCTCAGGTCTTCGCTCTCGGGGTTTGTCAGCTTTACGCTTGGACCTGGTCTGCCTCCAATTCTGTCCAGACTGCTGTGAGCTGTGGGTCGTTTTCCGTCTCTGCGTCTCCGTCTCCGCTAGGGCCTTTCGCATGTCCTCTGTCCTTCCCGACAGCGATATGCGCAACCTCTGTGCGACATATGCGAAGTCTTCCTTTTTAAGACGGTAGATCCAACTTCTACCCGTACTGCTTAATTTGTGTCTACTGCCGGGATAATCACGTTATTTGGGCGCCAGATGTAACGAACTGATTTGTTTGGTCTGCTCGCTACGGAATACGTGCGGCTAGCTCAGTAGAGTTTGTGCGTTCGTCCCACCAAATTTATAGAATAACGTGATCACCCGGTTACCAGTAAAAACACTCGCAGTTTCGTTCTTGGATCTTTATTTGTGCTTGGACTTACAGAGAAAATCTGATTATCCGGCCTTTGTGCTGGACGGATTGTCCACCGGCCTCGTTCTGCTGTCTCGCCGCTCCTGTCGCCCAGGGTGTGGCGGACCTTCGTTGTTGGGCGCTCGTCGCTTGGGCTGAGAGTGGTTGTCTTACGCAGACTCACGGCAGCTAACGGCTGTGATCCCCAAGGCAAACGCCTGTGGAACAGCAACACGTCAACCCCACGTCTGGTTCGGACTGGTGGCGCCGGTATCACGCCTGTTTGGATCGCACGGACACACCTAGGCGATCGCCTGGTTCAAGTTCGCGGTCTCCTACAGAGTGTGGCGGACCTTCGTTGTTGGGCGCTCGTCGCTTGGGCTGAGAGTTGTTGTCTTACGCAGACTTATGGCAGCTAACGGCTGTGATCCCCAAGGCAAACGCCTGTGGAACTGCAACACGTCAACCCCACGTCTGGTTCGGACTGGTGGCGCCGGTATCACGCCTGTTTTGATCACACGGACACACCTAGGCGATCGCCTGGTTCAAGTTCGCGGTCTCCTACAGAGTTCTCCGGGTCTACACCACAATCCCTGCCGCGTATCCTGTGCCCTCCTTGGTTTGGCTTCGCCTGTTGGGCGCTTCTGGGCTACTCGTACTTCGTCGTACTGGACCTCCAACAATTCGGAGACCTTCTCGTCCCGAACGTCTTGACGTAGCGATCTTGCTCCTTGTTGACTACCACGGCTGTAGCTCCTCTGCTGACTTCGTTCTAACGTTGTTGACTCGTACACTTCTTCTCCTCAACTGTCTGTCCACTTCCAGCGTTCGGCCTGTTTATATAGGCCTCCTCTAACGGTTTATCCCTTTGGTCTCCAGTAACTGGCAACGGCAGGCCCTCCTCATGCGATCACTATTCGCATTTGTGCGGAGTTTTAACTCCTCACAGCACTATGCTGGCGGACAAAACCGTGTGGGTGAGGGCCCATGGCATTATCATCGGCATGATGAAACGTGTTCGCATTGATGAGACGGCCAGCAGACCCGATGGATAAAGAGCACCCCCGTGTGGTGGCGGGGCAAAAATACCACCTCAGCGGGCTCGGCTTGTCGTAAAAGGGGACTAAAGAGTTAGCGAAGGAGGGTTACGCAGCAACGCAACAAGAGAGGGATTGCGATCTGGCACCACATTCTGCTCACCGAAGTAATACCTTGACTGGAAGTCCCGGAGAGCGAAGCAAGGACTGGAGATCGTTCGGAGGTTTTTGTTTAGTACGTAGGCGTAACTCTACTTGGAGAGTTATGAATAGTGCATGCCATCTACAGACGGTGAATGGTATCTTTTGAAGATTTTATTTTCCTACCGTATTTGTAATAAAAAAAAAAATACCCAGGTTGTATAGTATTTATAAATATTACTCATCAAATGTTCCGACCTCGCGTTATCTTTCGAGAAAATTGAGGACATAGTAAGGTGCATTCTCCTGAAACTGAAATCTCACCCTATCCCTTACGACCATTCTTTTGACTGCTTGTGCGCAAAGGTGTGCAATTGTAATTTTGACAGTTTTTATGAAATGGATATAGAATTATAGAGTCTTGTATACGTTTATATAAAAAAACAAGAGAGAACGCTATGGTCGAGATCTCCGACTGTCTGATACCCGTAACTCAGCTAGTGGAAGTGCGAAGGAGAGACTTCAACACTGACAGTTTTTGGCGGTTTGAGGGCGTGGCAAAAAGATTTTTGGATTTCTTCGGAAGTTTTGAAAAGGATGTTGCTTCCGGCGGTCCTCCGCCTCCTCGCATAGGCAGCTTCCTCGATCTCCTCTCGTCGACCCTGCGCCCTTCGTTCTCAGCCTGGCAGTCGCAGCTTATTAGACCCCGTCGCTCAGCGTCTTGACTTGGCATCTTGAACATCCTTGCGTCTTCCTGATCGCAGCTTTTACGTCTCAGCCTGTTTGACCCTGTCTTTCAGCATCTCGACGTGACATCTTGATCCTCGAACCGTGTCGTTCCTCACTCCTCTCGTCGACCTGCGCCTCCTTGATCTCAGCCTCAGCCTAGTAGACCCTGTAGTTCGACATCTCGACTCGGCATCTCGATTCTCGCGCCCTTCTCCAGCTTCCTGCATCTGTTGCCGTCTGCTTCTGGTCACCAGCTCTGTATTCAAATTTCCCGCCTTCTCATCGCTTTTCATCTCTGGCAACTCCACCGATACTCACCACGATCGAGTTATCGATGTTGGCGACCTGCTTTGTCACTTCCTATTCTTATCGATGTTGTCTGGTCGCCGATTGCGCGATCGAGCTATCGATATGGGCGACCGGCGTTGGCACTTCATGTTCCTATCGATGTTCCGATGTCGTGCCGATTGCTGTCAATAGTGTGACAGCGTGTTGAAAACCAATATAAAATCCAGTATTTTTGTTCCCTATCGATCTCACTATCGATCGACCGCTATTATCGTAGCGCCCCCATCCCGATTTTCTTTACGCACGTGGATTTCGGAGTTGCAGCTCAATGGAGGTAAGTTAAGGCTTTTTGGGTATAAATCGCCATGTTTACTCATTCTCTCTTTCGTTTCTAGCTCCTCCCACTCGATGAAATGCTCCGTGATGCCCCTGCATGCTGCCCCTGGCCCCAAGCGCCCTGGAGGCCAGCTTGCCCTCCTCGTTTCCGCGCCTGCGGCAGCCTCGCGTCGACTTTCCGGCGCTGGGTCTCGGCCTCCGGGGTGGCCACTCCGCGCGTTCTAGCTCCCTCCACGGCTTCTCATTCAGTGACTCCTGCCTGCGGAAGCACGGCCGCTGCGGCGGCTGTCGAGCCTCTGGGCACGATTCTTGCCACGCAAGACGTGGCCACACCCACGGACCCTTCTCCGTGTTCTTCGCCGGGCTTTCGTCCTCCGTCCGGACGCGTACTCGCGGGTCGCGCGCTCGCTGCTCGACCGGCCTCCAACCGACCGCGCCCACCTCTTCCCACACGCGGGCCTCCGTGTCCTCCACTGGTGCGGGCCACGTCACCGTCTGCTGGTACCACTGGCGGCCGCCCATGCCGATCGTGCGCAGCGTCTGCGCGACGTGCGCCTGGTCCACGTCCCAGGACTGTTGCCGCTCGCACCGGGTTCCCTCCTCATCCTGGGGCGGCGGTGTCGGCGTGCGTGGTGGTGGTGGTGGCTGCGGCTGCGACGACGGCGGTGGTAACGGTGGCTGCAGCAAAGGCGGCTGCGGCCACGACGGCGGTTGGTGTGGTGCCCACAGCGCCTCCTCCTCCTGACGCGTTCCTGCCACGCGGCCTTGGCGGCGGCTGCCTTCCGCTTCACCACCATCCGCTTAAACCGTCGCAGCGTAACGTTCCGCGCGTCCGCGAACTCGCGCTACTCCTCCAGATCCCGCGACGGCATTGCGTCTCCCAGGCGGATTCGCCAGTGGCCCTGTGTCGCCCGCCGCACGCCTCCTTCGTCCTCGTCCTAGGACACCTCCTGGGTGACGGTCTCACCCCCGTCGTCCTCCTCACTCCCCGACGTGGGGGACACGGAGGTGATTGGCCCCTCGGCCACCGTCTCCTCCTCCGACAGATCCATGTCAGGCACCTCCTCCGGATCCTCCTGAGCCAGGGATGGGGATCGCGACACCAATGGTGACGCCAGAAGCTGGAGATAGGAATCAGCATCCCTACTCCATATCGCTCCGGGCTGTTCCCCAGTGCCGGTCTCCCGCACTCCCCGGTTGTTCCTTGATACGCGTGCTGCCATTCTGTCGACTTGATTTTGAAAGACCGACTTTCGCTTTTTCCGCCGCGACGAAACCTCGGTTTTCCCTCTACTCCTTTCTGACGTTATTCCGCGGAGCCTGTACCGGTAACGGGATTCTCCTCCGTGTTTCTGCCTCCCACGGAATTCGCAACAGTGTGCGTTAGCCGTTAACGGTTTTCCAGTTGTATACCCTCCCTGTCCCGCTCTCGCGCTCCAACGGGCCTTTTGTGTGTGTGTTTGTTTTGAGTTACTTATGACTTGCGACTTTTCGATACCCTGTATCGTCCCCCCTCCTTCTTTACTAAAGGGTTTTATTGTTGTTTTACGCTCTCGGTGTACTCTGGCCCGCCGGCGCCCGCGCTTCCCGGCTTCAAGTCGCTAATATGAGCCGTTTTCGTCTTCCTTGTTGTTGCGTGTTCCAATACACAAATTACTGGTGATGTGAATTTCTTTATTTTGAACGGCCCGTCGAGCCTTGTTGCCAGTTTCGCCGCGAAGCCCTCGGCTACTTTCGACAGGTGATGCTCTTTGGCCCATACTGTTTCTCCCACCTTGGGTTTCCACGGCCTCCTTCGGAGATTGTAGTGGCGCGCCTGATCCTGCGCTGCCTTATCCATATTCCTCCGCACCAGTTCAAAGATCTCCTTCAGTTTTTCCGTGTTTTCTTCCGGCGTCTGTGTACACCTGCCGTCTGTTTGTCGGACAATGCGTTCGGCAGCCTTGGTTCTCTTCCCTGCGTTATAAATGCCGGCGAGTATCCGGTGGTCTCCGCCACACTCGTGTTTACTGCCAGCTGCAGCTCCGGCCAGTTCTCGTCCCATGTCCTCTGATCGGCCCCTGTGAACTGCGCGATCATTGTTTTCACATTCCTGTTGGCCCTTTCTGTCGGGTTTTCTTGTGGAGTATATGGAGCCGTGAGCTGGTGTCTCACACCCAGATCCTCCAAAAACCTCTTGAACGCCCTGCTCGTGAATTGGACTCCGTTGTCCGTGATCATAACTTTTGGCACCCCGTATCTGGCCACTATTCGCTCTCGCACAGCCTTTCGTAGCGTCTCGGTGGTTGCCCTACGCATCGGAACGATCTCGGTTCACTTGGAGAACCTGTCCACCAGGACCAGCAGCCTCGAATTCCCGTGCTTTGACCTCGGCAAGGGGCCCACAAAATCCGCACACACGGTGGCCCATGGTTCTTCCGGCACCTGGGTCAGCATTTTTCCGGTTGCTTGCAGCTGGTTAGGCTTGTACTTCATGCAGCTCTCGCAGTTTCGCACGTATCTTCTTATGTCTCGGTGCATTCCTGGCCAGTGGTACCTGCTCGTCCGGGTGCCCTTCCTCCTTCGCCGTTATCCTGCGGCTCTTTTCCGGCAGCGGCTGTCTCGAGATTTCTGTACGAGATTTCAAAATCGAATTGTTGGAGCTCCATTGCCCACCTCGCGATCCTTCCGGACGGGCTCTCGATGCTGTTCAGCCACTTCAGGACCATGTGATCTGTTATCACTTTGAAATGGTAGCATTCCAGGTACGGTCTTAATATCCTGACAGCCCACACTATCGCTAAACACTCCTTCCCTGTCGCAGAGTAATTCTTTTCCGCTCCGTTCAGAGCTCTGCTGGAGTAGGATATGACCCGCTCGCCTTTCTCGGAGTGCTGTGTGAGGATAGCGCCCAGGCCGTAGTCGCTGGCGTCCGTCTGTAGCACGAAAATCCTTGTGAAATCGGGGCATGCCAGGATCGGGTCGGCAACCAACCTGGTTTTGACGGTCTCGAATGCTTCTTGGTGGGCGTCTGTCCATTCCCATCTTGCCTGTTTCTTGAGGAGTGCGTTTAGCGGTTGTACCAACGTCGCAAAATCCGGTACAAAACGTGTGTACCACGACGCCACTCCTAGGTACTGTCGCAGCTCCTTCACGTTTCCCGGGGGCTTTAGCAGAGCTATTGCCGCTACTTTCTCCGGATCCGTTCTGATGCCTTGATTCGTCACGCGGTGACCCCAGTATTGTAGCTCCTTTCGAATGATCTAGCACATATCCGCGTTAACTTTCAGGTTTGCCGCCCCTAGCCTCCGGAAAACCACTTTTAGGTTGCGTTTGTGTTCTTGTGGTGTCCGTCCGATCACAATTATGTCATCCTGATACGCAAATGCGTGTGGCATCATTTCGGGTCCTATCACCTAGTCCAACGCCCGCTGGAACGTTGCCGATGCGGAGACCGATTGGCATTACTTTCCACTGGAATAGGCCCTTTTCCCGGCACCTTATTTTTTTTTTTGTAATTCCTTTGCTATTCCTCTCGGGAACTTAGGGCTTATACGAGAGCCTATTTCTCGTATTTGTTTCGGTAATCGATAAAGTTTTTTTTTTTTCGATTTCGTTAGGAAATCCCATTCCAGTACTTGAGCGTCGATGGAGGATTAGCAGTTGCATTCTTACGGTCCTTTCTCCAAGTCCTACGTCCACTTCGAGCAGCGATGTGACCTCCTCATACCGCTCTTCAGCCATCCGCACTTCTCTTCTTTTGAATACGACCTCTCCCGCTGCCCGCAACCTGTCCGCCAACTTCTCGCTAATAAAACTCGCTGTGGCTCCGGTGTCCATAGTGGCCTTATTTCCATTCCGTCTATGAGCACTAAGGCGAACAGTTGCCTTTCTTCCGCCTTCAGCTTGCCCATTAATTTTGAGGGGCAGCACCTTGCGAATCCTGGTTGTCCCCTCTTCAGGAATCCCGCTGGTGGCGGGCTCTGTGGGCCCGTTCTGACTCGAATCGCTCCCTTTGGGTGTCCAGTTCCTCGAACTCATCGGCATCATCGGCTCATCATCAGAGCGTCCAGGTGTCGGCACTCGTACGGGCGGACAAACATTCCTAGAGCTGGAGTGCTGTTCTCCCTTTTCCTCTCCAGGGTCTTTTTCTGAGACATTCCCAAAGGCCGCATTAGGGTCTGCATAACAGCCGCCACCCTGAAACGACTGTGAACATATTGCTTACTTACTAATAAAAACTCGATATCCAATTACTGTGTAATTCTTCTGTCTTCTCCTCTGGGACACGGTCGGATTCTCTTCCAGCAACCCTACCTGAACCAAATAAAATATCTGAGACGAATACTGGCCATCCTTGAGCCACCCAAGCACTGGCAGTTGTGTATATGTTTTTAAGAACATCCTGGTAGATTCATTGCGGTGGTAGAATACTCGATTTAAAATTAGAAACTACATTAAACAAACTACATAACGTTGGGAGATAAAAATTTACAAAGTCCTTGCCAATATCATCCTATAGACCCAGACAAGACATAACTTCTGCTTTTCGATGGGGGATAAAAATTTACAAAACTAACATAAAAATTAAAAAATATCAAATTTTTGTTTTGATATTTCAAAAGTCAGGGTGGGCGTGAAAATTTGGGCGGTTTGTGGCGGGGGTAAAAGGCGGCGTGGCAGAAATTTTTTCTTGCACATCGATGGAAATTTACAAGACACATACATATATACATCCAATGCAAAAAATGCACAACATTTTTCAAAAGTGTTAGCGTGTCAGTTCTAGCTAGTTTGTAGGCGTCAATGTGGGCGTGACAACAAACTTTCGGTGCGTCTATGTACGTCTCTAGAATCTGTATGCTTAATCTTAACCGTCTAGCTTTTATATTTTCCGAGACCCACACGTTCATATGGATGGACGGGACCCGATCGACTCGGCTATTGTTCCTGATCTAGAATATATATAATTTATATGGTCGGAAACGCTACCTTCTAGCATCTTCTCATCATAGAAAAAGTTATCAATTTAATTAAAGCATTAAGCTGGAATTCGGAGTTGAGCACATATTGCCAATAGGGATCAGACTTGGTAATCTATACCAAATAGATTTGATTTATTAAATTATATATTAAAATTAATTATTAAATTAAAACATTCAATTATATTATTATTATAAAACAAGCAAGAAACTACGAATTTATTATTTATAATTCTTTTTGTTCGTATTTCTATTGAATTTAAAATATTTTTTCGAAACGTTTTCGTTAAACTATGTTTTAATTCCTCTACTATGTTTTCCGTAGATATTTTAAGCTTTAGCCGTTTGGAAAATACTATAATGTAATGGCTCCTCTTTAAATTTGTATGTTGTTTGAGCTAGAATATTTGGTGATATCCATTTAATGATTTACTTATTGTATGTATTTTCTTAAATTTCTACAGTTTAGTAGGTATTTCAATATGTCCTACGATTTTATTACATCGAGAGCAATCATCTGTGTTGCATGTGGAGCACAACGACAATTTCTTTAAATATCGTTGGCGCACTTTGTGACTGCCAACGGCTTCCGAAATTCGGTGATGTCCGCAGCGTCAGCTTACATCTACGATCGAAAGCAAAAAACAAAAAAACGAAACAAGGCGAGTGTAGCAGATTTTTGATTTTGGTCGCTTCTTTATATTGCTTATGCAAATTCATATAAAATTAAACTTACGGCAAATTGTTCCAACGCTGGTTGTTTTTGCAGTAAAAGTATCTAAACAAGTTTAGTACTTTTTAGTCTATATACAACAAATCTTTAAGCTCTTTAAAATGAATGCTAGATGATGAAAATTGGATCACTTCTCTTCTTTTGGATACGACCTCTCCCGCTGCCCGCAACCTGTCCGCCAACTTCTCGCTAATAAAACTCGCTGTGGCTCCGGTGTCCATAGTGGCCTTATTTCCATTCCGTCTATGAGCACTATGGCGAACAGTTGCCTTCCTTCCGCCTTCAGCTTGCCCATTAATTTTGAGGGGCAGCACCTTGCGAATCCTGGTTGTCCCCTCTTCGGGAATCCCGCTGGTGGCGGGCTCTGTGGGCCCGTTCTGACTCGAATCGCTCCCATTGGGTGTCCAGTTCCTCGAACTCATCGGCATCATCGGCTTATCATCAGAGCGTCCAGGTGTCGGCACTCGTACGGGCGGACAAACATTCGTAGAGCTGGAGTGCTGTTCTCCCTTTTCCTCTCCAGGGTCTTTTTCTGAGACATTCCCAAAGGCCGCATTAGGGTCTGCATAACAGCCCCACCCTGAAACGACTGTGAACATATTGCTTACTTACGAATAAAAACTCGATATCCAATTACTGTGTAATTCTTCTGTCTTCTCCTCTGGGACACGGTCGGATTCTCTTCCAGCAACCCCACCTGAACCAAATAAAATATCTGAGACGAATCCTGGCCATCCTTGAGCCACCCAAGCACTGGCAGTTGTGTATATGTTTTTAAGAACATCCTGGTAGATAAATTGCGGTGGTAGAATACTCGATTTAAAATTAGAAACTACATTAAACAAACTACATAACGTTGGGAGATAAAAATTTACAAGGTCCTTGCCAATATCATCCTATAGACCCAGACAAGACATAACTTCTGCTTTTCGATGGGGGATAAAAATTTACAAAACTAACATAAAAATTAAAAAATATCAAATTTTTGTTTTGATATTTCAAAAGTCAGGGTGGGCGTGAAAGTTTTGGGCGGTTTGTGGCGGGGGTAAAAGGCGGCGTGGCAGAAATTTTTTCTTGCACATCGATGGAAATTTACAAGACACATACATATATACATCCAATGCAAAAAATGCAGAACATTTTTCAAAAGTGTTAGCGTGTCAGTTCTAGCTAGTTTGTGGGCGTCAATGTGGGCGTGACAACAAACTTTCGGTGCGTCTATGTACGTCTCTAGAATCTGTATGCTTAATCTTAACCGTCTAGCTTTTATATTTTCCGAGACCCACACGTTCATATGGATGGACGGGACCCGATCGACTCGGCTATTGTTCCTGATCTAGAATATATATAATTTATATGGTCGGAAAGGCTACCTTCTAGCATCTTCTCATCATAGAAAAAGTTATCAATTTAATTAAAGCATTAAGCTGGAATTCGGAGTTGAGCACATATTGCCAATAGGGATCAGACTTGGTAATCTATACCAAATAGATTTGATTTATTAAATTATATATTAAAATTAATTATTAAATTAAAACATTCAATTATATTATTATTATAAAACAAGCAAGAAACTACGAATTTATTATTTATAATTCTTTTTGTTCGTATTTCTATTGAATTTAAAATATTTTTTCGAAACGTTTTCGTTAAACTATGTTTTAATTCCTCTACTATGTTTTCCGTAGATATTTTAAGCTTTAGCCGTTGGGAAAATACTATAATGTAATGGCTCCTCTTTAAATTTGTATATTGTTTGAGCTAGAATATTTGGTGATATCCATTTAATGATTTACTTATTGTATGTATTTTCTTAAATTTCTACAGTTTAGTAGGTATTTCAATATGTCCTACGATTTTATTACATCGAGAGCAATTATCTGTGTTGCATGTGGAGCACAACGACAATTTCTTTAAATATCGTTGGCGCACTTTGTGTCTGCCAACGGCTTCCGAAATTCGGTGATGTCCGCAGCGTCAGTTTACATCTACGATCGAAAGCAAAAAACAAAAAAACGAAACAAGGCGAGTGTAGCAGATTTTTGATTTTGGTCGCTTCTTTATATTGCTTATGCAAATTCATATAAAATTAAACTTACGGCAAATTGTTCCAACGCTGGTTGTTTTTGCAGTAAAAGTATCTAAACAAGTTTAGTACTTTTTTAGTCTATATACAACAAATCTTTAAGCTCTTTAAAATGAATGCTAGATGATGAAAATTGGATTACTAATATAACATATAACATATTAATAAAAAGTCAATTCAAAAGTGATAAATTTATTTTATTAATAACTTGATGATAAAATAATAAGAACCTATGAAATTTAGTGAAACGTTAATGAAAATTAATCATTAAAGCAGGAAAAAATGCGATAGAAATTTCTTTCACTGCGAAAATTAGTGGCGACATAGCGATTAAAAGAATTAAAATCTGGTGAGTTTCCAGTTTAAAATGTGCATGAACAGCGGTTTCTAGGAGTGTTAATTATGCGCTCTTTTAGTGCGTGTCTTATCGAGTTTTCACACAAATTGAGCTGTGATTAAGCGCACCTGATCAGTAGTAATTAACTGATGAAGAACAATGAATGGAATTGCAAGGTATTTACTCAAATTTATAATATTTTTTTCAAATGAGCTAACATTGTTAAGGTCTGAACTAGTTTGAATTTTGTTTTGAGTTTTGAACGAACCGCTTCAGCGGCTAAAAATTCATTTTCATGTATGGAATAAATAAGCAAAATGATGATTTAAAAGTTTTATTATTCTATATCAATAAATATTTATGATAAGTGTTAGATGTTACTTTATTTTGAAATATATTTATTTTGAATATTTAAGTCTTTTCCGTCATATGTAATGTCCTCATAAAAAAACTTTCGATTTGAGCGGCATTGAGGACCACACCTGGATGAGCCACAACCTCGGCAATTATACCAACAACCATCACATTCTTGATTCATACAGTCGCCTGAAATAAGTTTATTCTTCAATTCGGCTATCTTATGAGTGATTTGCACTTACAAATGTCCAGACCGTTGAAACGAATATTTCCGTATTCATCATATGCGCCATTTTGACATTTCTTTTTGCCTTTTTTTTTATTTTCGGTATCCAAATGATGTGAATATTCGTTAGATACTCCTTTTTTTCTATGTCTCTGCCGCAGGTTGCGACCTATAGAATAATCTGGATCTACATAAGACCTCATATCTAAGGCAGAATTTCCTAGACTAATATAGTAGTTTGACCTTGTTTCAACGATTTGATCATACCACGCGTCACTAATACTGTGTACACACTGCCATATTATTATTATTATAAGTTGTTTACACTGGACATGTGTTTCTACCATAGCTCGCAAATAACTCTCAACCGTCTTTGTTTTATGGTCTACACTCTAACACAACCGTAAAAGACGATGCGCGTGTGCTCAGGCTCTAAACAGAACTTTTGGTTTCACTTTATTTTCGCTTTCGGTTAACTGTTCTGAGTTGCGTGGTTCTTGTTATGCTCACTCAATAACAACTCAGAGAGAGCGATCATTAAGGGTCAGCAGAAGAGCGAAAAATAAAATCTCTTCTGTCTTTAGTGCCTTTTTAACAAAGCTTAGCATCAATTTTAACATATATATTAGATGTGAGATTAGTTACAACACCCCTAACGCTCCGAATCCACAAAAGCAAGTGTGATTACAACAGGACTGATCATTCGAATTCGATACACTCATACAAATGCAAAAGACTTTTATTTTCTTCGCTCGCTGCAAAACGGTCAGCGAATAAGCAGATCAAAAGGGAAACATGAAATTGGTTTTTGGTTGAGCACAGACCGTTCGTTCAAGAGACGATGAACTCTGAACACAAACTCAAATCGAAAAAAAAAATATTCATGGTTTTTCAATCCTGCAAACAACATTAGGGGCGTACATCCATGCAACAGAATTCAGAACCGATTACCCGACAGCTAATTTAATTCACATTTTATCATTAAACTTATCAAATGCGTCATTAAACTCCAACCCAAATGTTTCAGTAGTATACAAATTAACAAGATTCCAAATCGATTTACTTGCGAGGACACGCGACGATACTTTATTTCCAAAATCGAGCGCTGTTTGGCAATGGTGTTAACTCCTTCCTTGCTTAAGTGGAGGACGTCCTCGGACTTCTTGAAACCGTCATCAATGACTGGAAGATCGTGTTGACGTAGGCCTGCTGGGGCTTGTAATAGAGCCCGAAAGAGGTACATCAGATGTCTAAAAAGTCGATCATTGCCACTCCATATATAATAGGCCCTTTTAAAAGTCCCTTCTCCAATTTGCCAATATAAAGGAGGTTTGGCATATTTATCTTTTAGAAGTACAGCAAGCTCAATATTTGTTCTTGGCCTGTTATGTCAAGGAGCGTTGATGTTGCTGGCGCTGCAGATTTTTTAACGATGTTGTGCATTTTTATTTCCTCGTATAATGAACCAGTTGCCTATTGACTATAATAGTTTTATCATTGTCTATGATAACGCCATTGTCGAAAGCTGTCGAGGTGTCGAGTAGTACAATGTGCGGTGCCTCCTAAGTGCAACTGTTGGGGTCAGATTGTATAGGACAGCCTCCTACAAAATGTTGTATGGAGGGAAGCGCTGCAATACCCAACCTATTCTATTTGACGACCGCTGCCAGCTTTAATATTGCTGTATTCCGCAAATTTAAAAATGGTGTTATTGTGCTGGACAGGATGTAGAATTATTTTCTTTCATGCTAGGCTGGATTTAAGATATTTTTGAAGATTGAAGAAAAGTTATTGTATGGATTTTTGTAGAAGTATGTAGCCATGTTTTTATAAAATTCTTGTTATTTGTTTTGACTAGTACAATGTGTAAAATGCGCTTGAGATCATCAAAAAATATAACTAATTAGCCAAGTTATTACAATTCGCGTAAACTCTTTATTTTGAAGAGGCTTCCGGTGACTACGATGCCAATCCAATAGCTTAACTGAAACCAAACCAATTTCATTAGTATAGCCACTTGTGGTGTGCTTGAACGATTCATCCAAATAAACAAAATTTATTTTTATTATAAGGGACGTACTTTCAAAAAAATCACTGTTTTTCATGTGACAAAATTTATAACATTAAGATGAAAGTTTATACGAAAGAATTGAATCGTTCAAATACACGGCATATTAATTACGAACAACTCAAAAGAAAAACATTAAAATCAGTCGAAAACTCTTTCCGCAGTCGTAGTCACCGCAATGACGTTTTTGGAAAATTGAAAATGTATTGGAAAAATTGTATTGGAGTTCAGAAATGATAATCATAAAACTTGAATTCAAAGTTTCGTTTAAGTGTTCTGTATTGATTTCTTTTGTTTTTGCATTAGGATACTTACTGTGATGTTTAGCGCGTTTATTTGCTCTTCGGTCTTTGTGTTAAAATTTATCTGCCTTTTTTTTCTGGTTCCCCCTACAAATGTTAACGCGGTTTTCCTACAGTTACCTTATCTTCGTAAACCACCCTCTCTTACTAAGACTGTGGTCAAGTCAGCTTCATCTGCTTCGTCAGTTGACTATATTGGATATTGGACAATTGAGAATTTGTCTAGGCAGTAAGAAAATATTTTTTTCTTTTGAAAGTATGTTGATACTAAGTCGCCTGTGTATGAAGGAATGGGCGTTTCTCCAAAATTATGTTTATGAAGGTGTTGTATTCAGATTTCTGACTTTTTGACATTTTTTCATTTCATTATTGTTAATCTCAGTCTAACCAATATGGTGTATTAAAATATGTAAGTTAACTGGAGTCACTTGCTGCTTATGCCCTGTTTAATGCAAGCACAGCGGAGCTTTCGAGAAGAAAGCTAAGTTTTGCTGAAGAACGTAGAGTAAAGTTAGGAGATCTAATTTGTAATTGTCAGTCGATATTTGGAGATTAAAAGCGTCGGTCATCACCACGCACAGACACACGAATTCGCCTCATTAAGTGCAGACCGCACAGGTTATATTATAATTTACACAATTAAATATAGACAAAATATAAATAATTATAATTTATAATTATAATTATACTGATTTCAGTCACTATTAAAAGCGTTCACACGCTGTATTAACTTCAGTCAATTCATTTTTATTTATTGTGAAATTGTCAAATAGGAAACTATTATTCTACATATATATAATCAAATAATCGCAATATTCATATGTAAAAAAAAAATATAAGTTTATTTTACTGAATGATTACAATATTATTTCTTGAGAAGAACACCGACCGATTATAATTAGGCCTCAAACTGAACTCTAATAATTACTCTGATTTGATTGACGTTCACGCCTCGGCGTCGAGCTTTTCTAATATGGAATCTGGTCAAATGAAGAGAGAGAGATTTTGAGTTGCTGACTTTAATTGTCTTTGCATTTCTCTTGGATTCAAGTGCATTCGCTCTTGGATACAAGTGCTCTTAGATTCTTATAATTTTGTTTATTGCAATCTAATACTTCTGTTTTTCGGGATTGCGAGTCCGAGCTTTGAACGTGGGAACATGACGATGGTGCAAGGGCTTAAGCAAAGAAAGTTTAAATTAGGCAACGGATGTTTAGTCTACCAGTGGGTGACTTATCAGGAGTTTGAGTTTTTCCACTCAACCTTGTCTTGAGGATCATATGACAGTCTTATTCTTATCTGGTATCTGTTGAGTACATCCAGAGTAGTGTAGGGTGTGTTTGGGTGTACATGTTGTATGTGTATTGTGTAGGCATGTGCTTAAGTCTTAGGTATGGATATGTCACTCCCCCAATCATTGAATTTGGCCTGTCCTCAGGTCGTTAAATTTGGGTATATCGTAATATTGTTTTCTGGTTGAATTATTTCCTTGAAATTAGTTTCAAGGTGCGGATGTTCTTCTTTTTGTTTACAATATTTAACGATAATTTTCTTAGGTATATTTTTAAACTTATATGCTAAATACAGAGTCAAACTAATTATCATGATGACAAAAGTTGTAATGCATATAATTTGGAAAAAGCTGTAATGTTTTACATGGAATTTTATGATTTCTCTTGTTTGTAAGTGATCTATTGGTTCTAAACGTGTAACATTGTTGGTGATATAAATCGTTTGTGTAAAATCTGTTAGATTATTAGAAATTCATCTATTTGCATGGTACAATTTTTAATTTTAATGATGTTGTTTTCTGATATTAATATTTTGTTGTTTGTACAATCTAGATTGACAACTGTTTCAGAAATATTCCATGTTAAAAGTATATTTGGCTCTATATAATTTATTTGGAAATTTCTATGGGTTGTAATGTATTTGCACTGGGTTTGCTCTTGTTTGATAAGTCCAACAATACATTTGTCGAATATTAATTTATCTGCATCTTTTTGAAATACTTGGTTATTGATTACATCGATAATCATGTTTAGATCATGGGTTTTCACGGAGTCTTCTGACATGTTATTAATTTATTTTCTCTAGCTACCTCTAGTACCAAATAAGCATTTATATGCCTTCCCTACTACGTTCAAAAGACCTCTTTTGTTTCGGCTAATAATTCCTAATCCATATATTTCCCGTTTTAGTTTATCTACTAAATATGGTATCTGAAGCACATTGGGATATTCGTTTGCTTCGGTTACTAGTTTTTCGAACATAAGCATTGACTTTGTTATGGTGGGAATTTCCATCGTTCCGGTTTGGAATATAAGATATCCATTCTTCGCACTTATTAGGTTTACCTCGATATTGCTGCATTTGACTATGGTGATGAGTGGTAACATGCAACTAAGCATTATTAGAAATATGTTGTGTACTTGGTCTGGAATTATCGTATTTGCTCTTATTAATCTTTTTTTGTTTCTTGAATTTAGATTTATAATGAACGATTGTCCTGCCGCGGTTTGTTTCCTCAAAATGTTTACTGTCCACTTGTTCAATTCTTCCTGTCTTTTTAAATGGATTGGTGATTTTACTCTTTACGAGTGGAGCCTGTCTATATTTTATATCAACTTCAAAATCATGCCTATTCTTATTGAGATATTCGATCTTATCGATTTTGTTTTGTTGTACATTAAAGTCTGGGCTGCCTGCATATAGAAAAATGTCTGCCGGAGATCGTTTGGTACTATTATGTTTAGTTTTATGATTATAGACGTATAAGATTGTTTCGAATCTCGTATACCTATCTTCAATATTTTGTTCACTACCGATGATTCTCAGCTTTTCATTCACGGTCTTGTGAAATCTTTCTATATCAGAAACACCATTTTTGCTGGTTGTTAGAGAAATTTGTACACCTTTGGATCCTAACCAGTTTTGCAAAGCTATGCACATTAAATCTGAATCTTTGTCCGCTTTATTTTCCTGAGGCTTTCCCATATCATTGAATATTTTAGTAATGGCTCTTTCCGCTTCTAGCCAAACTCTACTTTTTACTTCAGCTACTGAGGCAAATTTCGCATAAATATCAATACAAGGTAGGAAGATCTGGTTTCCCGTGAGATAAAAATCTATCACGTATTTTTCCCTTGTGTTAAATATTTCTGGTGTTGTTTCATATGCTATCCCAAAGCTTTTTGAAAACGTTATCACTCCTCATTTGCAGCACCTTTGTAGGTCAATTATTTCACCATGTCAGCATGGTTTCATGAAACGCAGATCAACAACTACTAACCTTCTGGAGCTAACCTCCTTCGTAGTACAGGGTTTCAAAAACAATCTTCAAACAGATGTCATTTATACGGATTTTAGTAAAGCATTCGACTCTGTTAATCATTCACTTTTAATAAAAAAACTTGATTTATTAGGTTTCCCTGTTGATCTTCTAAATTGGATTCTAAGTTATCTGAATGGCAGGACGCAACGGCTCCTCTTTAAAAATTCTCTTTCTTGTATTCTCCGAGTCACATCCGGCGTCCCACAAGGGAGCCACCTAGGTCCGCTCCTTTTTACCTTATTTATTAACGACCTTCCCTTAATAATAAATCATTCGCGTGTACTAATGTACGCTGATGATGTAAAATTATGCTTGCAATATAAGGACATTTCTCGCCATTTGGACTTACAATCCGATCTAGATTGCTTTCAAACATGGTGCCGTGATAACGTATTAAACTTAAATGGCTCTAAGTGTAAAGTTATGACCTTTTGTCGTGCCAACTCAATGCACGCAACTTACACTTTAAGTGGGTGCTCTTTGGACAGAATAACACATGTTGATGATCTTGGTGTTCTTCTGGACCCTAAACTTAAATTTTCAGACCATATTTCGTCTATTGTCAATAAGGCCAGGGGTGTGCTTGGTTTTATAAAACGGTGGTCAAAGGAATTTGATGATCCTTACATGACCAAAACCTTATTTATTTCTCTAGTCCGTCCGATCCTCGAGTATGGATCACCTGTTTGGAGTCCACAATATGAAGTTTACTCGGACCGCATTGAATCGGTTCAAAAGAACTTCTTACTTTTTGCTTTACGGCGCCTTAATTGGGATGCAAACCGTAGATTACCTCCTTATTCGAGTAGATTAATGTTAATTAACTTACCCTCCTTAGCTAACCGTAGAACGATGCTTGGAACAGTCTTTATTTTTAACCTTATTCGTGGTGAAGTGGATAGTCCCGACTTGGTTAGTCGGCTAAACTTCACTGTTCCAAGCAGATTTACTAGAAATTACGTACCTTTAATTTTAAATCAGTGTAGATCTAACTATGAGTTGCATGATCCCTACAGAGTATTATGTTCTGACTATAATAGATTCTATCCTATTATCTCTAATTCTGACTCTCTGCCGTTTTTAAAGCGATCAATACTAACATACTTAACGAATTCTTAGATATTACTACTAGCATACATATATTTCCTCGTCCTTTACTGTCTTCTATATCGCGTCTATCTTCCCGCGATTCGAGCCGTACGATACACGGCAGCGCCCTTCGGTCGGTTGGGCGGAAGGTGTGGCCGTGGGACTCGCGCGTAAAAAAAAAAAAAAAAAAAAAAAAATATGTCAATTTTGTGTCTCGATGTTCTGTTTTTGCCAGATTTTTTTCACATTCATTGATAATATTTTGAATTAGCTTTTGACTATCCGGGTAATAGTACTTTTTTTTAAACCAATTAATGGTTTAATTAATTAAATTGATTGGTCTCTCCGTTATGGATATATAATTTAAATTATCAGCACTATGTATAGTTGCGTCTGCGCTGTTTGCGACTTCGCCAACCATGACTTCTTCTATCTTTGTGCGGGAAAGAGCATCCGCGACATAGTTTTCTTTGCCTGGATGATATTTTATTTTAAATTCGAATTCATTAAGTTTGATTTTCCACCTTTGTAATCTCATGTTCGGCTCTTTGATATTATTGAGCCATACCAATGGCTTATGATAACTCATTATTTCAAATGGCCTGCCGAATAGATATGACCTGAAATATTTTGTCGCCCAAACTATAGCTAACAATTCTTTTTCAATAGTAGCGTAGTTGATTTCGTGTTCGTTTAGCGTTCTGCTGGCATAACAAACGGGCTTATGGTTCTGTGATAGCACTGCACCAATAGCTACATTACTCGCGTCAGTTGTTAGAGAAAAGGGCTTTAAAAATTAGGGTAGATTAATATCGGATCTGAAGTTATCAAAACCTTTAGTCTTTCGAATGATTCGATGTAGTTATACCCGTTACTCGTAGAGTAAAAGGGTATACTAGATTCGTTGAAAAGTATGTAACAGGCAGAAGGAAGCGTTTCCGACCATATAAAGTATATATATTCGTGATCAGGATCAGTAGCTGAGTCGATTTGGCCATGTCCGTCTGTCCGTCCGTCTGTCCGTCCGTATGAACGTCGAGATCTCAGGAACTACAAAAGCTAGAAAGTTGAGATAAAGCATACAGACTCCAGGGACATAGATGCAGCGCAAGTTTGTCGATTCATGTTGCCACGCCCACTTTAACGCCCACAAACCGCCCAAAACTGCCACGTCCGCACTTTTGAAAAATGTTTCGATATTTTTTCATTTTTGTATTAGTCTGGTAAATTTCTAACGATTTGCCAAAAAAACTTTTTGCCACGCCCTCTCTAACTCCCACAAACCGCCCAAAGCTGCCACGCCCACACTTTTGAAAAATGTTTTGATATTTTTTCTTTTTTATATTAGTCTTGTAAATTTCTATCGATTTGCTAAAAAAGTTTTTGCCACGCCCACTCTAACGCCCACAAAACCGCCAAAAACTGTATGTGCTGAAGACCCTCCTTCGCACTTCGAATAGCTGAGTAACGGGTATCAGATAGTCGGGGAACTCGACTATAGCGTTCTCTCTTGTTTTTACATTTGATATCTATTACAGCACCTTTCTTTAGTTTGAGGGTCATGGGTTTAACTATCTTGGCGAAGTTAGGAATGAACTTGAACCCATATAATCCCAAAAATGATTTTATTGGGTGTACTTATAAGGTTTACGGTATACTGGATCCTCATGTTGAGTCTGGGTGACATGTTTAACTGTACTTGTGAAGGTCAAATTTTCGCCTTCCTTGTACTGAATGTCTCTATATTCGTATAGAACCTTCTTTAAACATTCAATTTGCTCTACATTTAGATGCTCGAGTCTATACTCATTACATTCGCGTAACTCATTGTTGACCGCGAAGTTGACTATAGCGTTGTCAACGGACATGGGATCGAGATTCGTTACATCATTGTCCACTGTGTCACTAACAACTTTTGAAATGAGGCATTTTGGTAATGCGGTCTCCTTCTTCTGTTGTTGATGCTTTGGTTTAAGGCACTTAGGTGTGGTCTTAGCCTTTTGCATTTTTGGATTAATTTCCTCCACTGGAGCAGAATCATCCTTTTGCTGTGGGTCGAGGCATTTAGATGCGGTCTCGCCCTTCTTTTCTCCATACAAAAACTTAAAAGTTCTTGAACCTAGAGTTACCGTCTCGTTATCATAATCGATCTTAGTGTAGTATGCATATATCGAATACCCACTGTACCAAGTTTGTTGCACTGGTTACATAAACAGAGCCCGGTCTAAGTGGCCGAAATATGAGTCGATCGACGAACACCCACAAAAAGCATACCTAAGCATTTCGCTACATGCGCTGACCGTCGGATCGAACTCAAGTGCATGCATATAAACAGCCGAACTCAAGTGCATGCATATACCACAACTCCCTCGCTTAAGTAACACATACATATATATTATATATAAGATATACATAACCGTCTCTCTGCTGTCCAACTGTGGGCAGCGCAGCCAGGAGACTTAGGCTTAAACAGAACCTAAGAATGAATGTCAAGAGGAGATCCATTTTGATATGGGAAGCGGCACCATTGCCTGCTCCCAAAATAAACTAAACCATTGAATATTAAATCCGCTATTATTTTATTTGGATGAAAGTATTTCATGGCGACCGTGACAGTGTCTTATTATGACATGTGACAAAAGAGCCGAGTGAAAAAAAAAAAAAAAAAAACAACAACAACAAAATAAGAATATGAATAAATCGGCAGCAACAAAAGTGACAAAGTACCGATGGAGGAATGCATGCGGGAGCATACGAATAAACCGGCAGCAATTATAAGTGTGAGGGGCAATCCGTCCCTTACGCCAGCGAAGGAGAACGACACTGGAAAAACCAAAATTACTGAGTGAGTAGAGTGCGGTGATGGTCCGCGGAGGCCAGAAAGTCATGATAAACAAAAGAATAGCGCATATTAAATGGCTATTATACACAAATAAAACGCCGCCCCCATGGGCAACGGCACAAAATTTAACCACAGAGCTTGACTTTCTGAGGGAAAGCCTCCTGCAGAGGAAAAATAAACCCGCAACTCACTCAGTACATACCAATATACCAGTAATAAATGAGAAGTTAACTAAAAAGCCTCGATCTCCAAAGCCTCTACCAAGGAAGAAGGAAGTTTGCCCAAAGGACTGCCCTGGACCATTGCACTCCCCACAGTGCAAGTCCACTTGCTTAATACAAAGACCTGTGCGAGGACCAGCACCGGCCTCGCCTGAGCTCAGAGGCTCCGGACAACAGCAGCAGTGACAACAGCAGCAGTGACAACAGCGAGAGGGGCAACACCGCCACTTTCGCCAACGAGGGAACGTCAGCGTGCCAGACCGGCGACGCCCAGCTGACGTGGAAGGAAGAGTTGAAGCCCAGCCGAACATAAATATTTTTTTGTGCCCTGCGTGGCACCCCACACATCGATGCACTGCGCTGCATGTTATTCTTAAACGACCCTTTGTAACATCGAGCGGAACCTTTTCCGCCCGATGAGCAGTATAGCCCGTAAAGCTATACAAACCGATAGGCAGGAAAATTGTAATAAGTAAATGCATAGTAATGCAATAGAAAAGTTTCCTAAAAATCATACAAATAACTATATATACGAGTTAAAAATACATTTACCCGAAATGGGGTTAGTAGATGTCAAGTCTGTGGACTCCACAGCTAACGTTATTAACAAAGTAGAGTCAAATCAGTATGACCTCTTCTTAATACACATCTTGCTAATAATAATCGTTGTAATAATGTGCGCAAATTGCATCTACAAAGTATATAAACGGCATAATAAATGCTTGAAAAAGAAATATATGAGCCAGGCAAATGACCTGGACAAAATTTAAAAAAAAATATATATAGCACAGACAACAGTAAATAAATAATAACATGTTTTAACACTACTATGTTTAACTTTATAATGCAATGAATTGAATAAAAAGAATTACAAAATACATTAAATACATTAATATAATATATTAAAGATATGGCTACACTGAGGGCATTTATTGAAAAATACGAGGAAATTCAGCTATCCCTTCTAGTGGGGAAACAGTTCATATCCATAAAATAATGGAATGGATTGAGATATATGAAGAATTGAATAAAATAAAAGTTGACTTTGACAAATCGTACAAATCACTTTCACAAAACAGACCAATTCATACAAATACCGTAAAGAAACATTCAGAGACACTAGTAAATTGCTTTAACCAAGCACGCATACTCATACATGAACAAAAAGAACAATTAAATCAAGAGCATTGGTCACGAGTATCGAAATTTTTAATTAGACTACGGTCTAATCTAATATCGGTTAAACTAAAACTTAATCTAGATATATATGTGCCAACTATACTCAACACTTCTCTTACACTTGAAACTAGTGAAACTGACAATGACCAAATAGGGCCAGAAGAGCAGGAAACAAATGTTAAATTAGAAGAGGAGGACTTGAATAATCTCACTATACCAGCTGTTTTAATGTCCGATCTGGATAATTCCACAGATTCCGATAGCTCTCCAAGCAACAATAGAACCATGGCGCAAACTAACATAGAATTTATTAATACAGCCACTAAGCTTATACCAGCTTTTGATGGTAAGGCCGAAAATTTAAATAGTTTTATTGACGCACTAGAAATTTTGCGATTGATAACAGGCGAACATGAGGAATTGGCAGTGTCTATAGTAAAATCAAGGCTAAAAGGTGTTGCCAGGAATTTAGTCGGAAATGAAACTACAATAACAGAAGCAATTTCCAAATTGAAAAGCAATGTCAAAGGCGAAACTGTAGAGGTACTTTCAGCGAAACTGATGAACCTACAGCAACGCAATAAAACTGCCAACCAATACACAGTAGAGGTTGAGCAGCTGACCAAAATGTTGGAATGTGCGTACATAACAGACGGTTTACCACTAGAGTTAGCCAGAAGTTATTCAACCCAAAATGCAGTCAAGGCAATGACTAAAAATTGCACAATTGATAAGGTAAAACTTATCATGCAAGCCGGCACTTTCAACACAATGAATGAAGCCGTATCCAAATTCGTAAATAGTTGCACAGAGGCAACCGGACAGCAAAATACTGTCCTATATTACAGAAATAATTCACAGCGCGGCGGAAACCGCGGGCATGGAAATTATAGAGGTAACTTTCGCAGTCGCTTCAATAATTATAGTAACAATAATTACAACAATCAATACTATAATGGACGAGGCCAATATAGAGGAAACTCTAGAGGCCGTGGCAACTCGAACAGAAGCCAAAACTATAACAACCCAAGTAACGTCCGGGTAACCAACAATACATCGGGAAACTCCCAAAGCCCTTTAAATACTCAACAGTAGAGAATGCAAGGGTTCATACTATTAATCTCAGTCAGAACATATTCGTATCATTCAACCATGTGGCTACAGGAAAAGAACTTGTCTTTTTGGTAGATACTGGTGCAGACATTTCAATAGTTAAAGAAAATTCTGATGTCTTTCATGACATACAATACAATTATATTATAGATATAAAAGGAATAAGTCAAGAAGTAACCAAATCAAAGGGGTTAACTTCCATTGAAATACAGACCACTAAGTACATAATCCCACACGATTTTCATATCGTGGATTTAAAATTCGCTATTCCCTGTGATGGCATATTAGGAATCGATTTTATTAAAAAATACAACTGTCAATTAGACTTCAAGCCATCTGAAGACTGGCTTATAATTAGACCTAATAACTTAAAATTTCCCATTTATGTTCCAATAACATACAGTTCTGGCAATAACTCAATACTTCTGCCAGCAAGATCCCAAGTTGTCCGAAAAATAGAACTAAATTCAAAAGAAGACAGTGTATTGATTCCAAATCAAGAAATTCAGCATGGTATTTACATAGCAAGTACAATAGCAACATCTAAAAACGCTTTTATAAGACTACTCAATACAACGAATAAAGATCAAGTAGTCAGTACAAATAATTTAGCATTTGAATCACTTTCGAACTACGATGTAGTCAAAACTAATATAGACAATAGAAACCAAACTGTATTATCCCAACTAAAGAAAAACTTTCCTCCACAATTCGAATCACAACTTTCAAGCTTATGCACCCAATACAATGATATATTCGGATTGGAATCTGAACCAATAAGCACTAATAATTTTTATAAACAAAAACTGAGATTAAAAGATGATGAACCGGTGTATGTAAAGAATTATAGAAGCCCACATAGTCAGGTGAACGAAATACAAAAACAAGTTGGAAAATTGGTCACTGACGGCATTGTTGAACCATCTGTATCTGAATATAATAGCCCATTATTACTTGTTCCGAAAAAACCAACTCCAGGTTCAGAACAAAAGAAATGGCGATTAGTAATTGACTATCGTCAAATTAATAAAAAATTATTGTCCGATAAATTTCCACTCCCAAGAATTGATGACATTTTAGATCAACTTGGGAGAGCGAAATATTTTTCATGTCTTGACTTAATGTCAGGATTTCATCAAATTGAACTAGAAAAAAGCTCAAGAGATATAACGTCATTTTCAACGAGCAATGGCTCGTATCGCTTCACGCGACTACCTTTTGGTATAAAAATAGCACCAAATTCATTCCAGAGGATGATGACTATAGCATTCTCAGGATTAGAACCTTCACAAGCATTCCTTTATATGGATGACTTAATAGTTATAGGTTGTTCTGAAAAACATATGCTTAAAAACTTAACAGATGTTTTTGAGAAATGTAGAAAATACAACCTAAAGTTACATCCAGAAAAATGCTCATTTTTTATGCATGAGGTGACTTTTCTAGGTCATAAATGCACAGATAAAGGAATACTTCCAGATGACAAGAAATATGATGTCATTATGAATTACCCTACGCCGCACAATGCGGACAGCGCTAGACGTTTCGTTGCGTTTTGCAATTATTATAGACGTTTCATTAAAAATTTCGCCGAATATTCACGGCACATAACAAGATTATGTAAAAAAAATGTTCCTTTCGAATGGACAGATGAATGCGAAAACGCATTCCAATATTTAAAAACAAAACTTATGGAACCTACTTTGCTACAATATCCAGATTTCAGCAAAGAATTCTGTATAATTACTGATGCAAGTAAGCAAGCGTGCGGAGCGGTTTTAACTCAAAACCATAACGGACTCCAACTTCCCATAGCATACGCATCAAGAGCCTTCAGTAAAGGAGAAAGTAATAAATGTACAACTGAGCAGGAATTAGCTGCAATTCACTGGGCAATATTACATTTTAGGCCATACATTTATGGAAAACATTTTACAATTAAAACAGATCACAGACCATTAATATATCTATTCTCAATGATCAATCCGAGTTCTAAACTGACACGCATGAGGCTAGAATTAGAAGAGTATGATTTTACAGTCGAATATTTAAAGGGAAAAGACAATCATGTAGCTGATGCGTTATCAAGAATAACCATTAAAGATCTACAAAACATTACAGGCAATATAATGAAAGTCACTACTAGATATCAAAACAGACAGAAAATCCGCGCGGATAACAACAAAATAGAATTGCCTAGGCAATCTATTGAAAAAGCTTCTAAGCCCAACGTATATGAAGTCATAAACAATGACGAAGTACGTAAAGTAGTGACCTTGCATATAAAAAATATGCTATGTTTCTTTAAACATGGTAAGAAAATTATTGCAAGATATGATGTTCGCGATTTATATACTAATGGAATCCTCGACTTAGGTCAATTTTTCCAAAGGCTTGAAATGCAGGCCGGTATAAATAAAATCAGCCAACTCAAAATGGCACCGTGGGAAAATATCTTTGAATATGTTTCAATAGATAATTTTAAACAAATGGGCAATAAAATATTGAATACATTAAGAGTAGCGCTACTCAACCCGGTGACCCTTATAGAAAAACAAAAAGAGAAAGAAGCTATACTGTCTAAATTCCATGACGATCCAATACGAGGAGGTCACATCGGCATTTCAAAAACCTTGGCCAAGGTCAGAAGACATTATTTTTGGAAAGGTATGACTCGAGATATTACTGAGTACATACGAAAATGTCAAAAATGCCAAAAAGCTAAAATAACAAAGCACAGCAAGAACCCAATGGTAATAACCAATACGCCAATAAACGCTTTCGACAGGGTGATAGTAGACACTATTGGTCCACTACCTAAATCAGAAAATGGCAATGAATATGCAGTCACCTTAATATGTGACCTAACTAAATATTTAGTTGCCATTCCAATTGCAAATAAAAGTGCAAACACCGTCGCAAAAGCAATTTTTGAAAATTTTATTCTGAAGTACGGTCCAATGAAGACGTTCATTACGGACATGGGAACAGAATACAAAAATTCAATTATAAATGATTTATGCAGTTATATGAAAATAGACAACATAACGTCTACTGCATATCATCACCAGACTTTGGGTACCGTTGAAAGAAGTCATAGAACCTTCAACGAGTACATTCGTTCATATATATCAGTTGACAAAACTGATTGGGACATATGGTTACAATATTTTGTGTATTGTTTTAATACTACACCATCAGTAACCCATAATTACTGCCCATATGAACTAGTATTTGGTAAACCAAGCAACTTGCCAATACACTTTAATAAAATAGATAGAATAGAACCTATATATAATATAGATGACTACGCTAAAGAAGTTAAATTTAGATTAGAAAACGCGTATAAGAGGGCCCGTCTAATGTTAGAAAATAATAAAATAAGACAAAAGCTAGCATACGACAATAGGGTATCAGACTTTAAGATAGACGTAGGTGATAAAGTTTTATTACAAAATGAAACTGCACATAAGTTAGAACCAGTTTATATAGGACCATTCGAGGTCATTAGAATAGAAGAGCGGAATAATATAGTAATAAAAAATAAGAAGAATAAGGAACAAACAGTACATAAGGATAGGTTAAAAATGTTTATTTCATAATTGTTATTAGTATAGCCATACTATTTCAAAATTTCTTATCTACAATTGAATATTATTTGTAATTTAATATATTCAAAATCGAAATCTTTAAATTCAAAAAAAAAATAATAATAAATAAAATAAAAATAAAAATAGTAAAATCTCCATTGTTAATTAAAAACTAATCTTTTAAGCAAAATCCAAAAAAAAAAAATAATAACTTCATAAATTACGTTATTTTTCAAAAGGAGGGAGATGTAGTATGCATATATCGAATACCCACTGTACCAAGTTTGTTGCACTGGTTACATAAACAGAGCCCGGTCTAAGTGGCCGAAATATGAGTCGATCGACGAACACCCACAAAAAGCATACCTAAGCATTTCGCTACATGCGCTGACCGTCGGATCGAACTCAAGTGCATGCATATAAACAGCCGAACTCAAGTGCATGCATATACCACAACTCCCTCGCTTAAGTAACACATACATATATATTATATATAAGATATACATAACCGTTTCTCTGCTGTCCAACTGTGGGCAGCGCAGCCAGGAGACTTAGGCTTAAATAGAACCTAAGAATGAATGTCAAGATCAGATCCATTTTGATATGGGAAGCGGCACCATTGCCTGCTCCCAAAATAAACTAAACCATTGAATATTAAATCCGCTATTATTTTATTTGGATGAAAGTATTTCATGGCGACCGTGACAGTGTCTTATTATGACATGTGACAAAAGAGCCGAGTGAAAAAAAAAAAAAAAAAAAAACAACAACAACAAAATAAGAATATGAATAAATCGGCAGCAACAAAAGTGACAAAGTACCGATGGAGGAATGCATGCGGGAGCATACGAATAAACCGGCAGCAATTATAAGTGTGAGGGGCAATCCGTCCCTTACGCCAGCGAAGGAGAACGACACTGGAAAAACCAAAATTACTGAGTGAGTAGAGTGCGGTGATGGTCCGCGGAGGCCAGAAAGTCATGATAAACAAAAGAATAGCGCATATTAAATGGCTATTATACACAAATAAAACGCCGCCCCCATGGGCAACGGCACAAAATTTAACCACAGAGCTTGACTTTCTGAGGGAAAGCCTCCTGCAGAGGAAAAATAAACCCGCAACTCACTCAGTACATACCAATATACCAGTAATAAATGAGAAGTTAACTAAAAAGCCTCGATCTCCAAAGCCTCTACCAAGGAAGAAGGAAGTTTGCCCAAAGGACTGCCCTGGACCATTGCACTCCCCACAGTGCAAGTCCACTTGCTTAATACAAAGACCTGTGCGAGGACCAGCACCGGCCTCGCCTGAGCTCAGAGGCTCCGGACAACAGCAGCAGTGACAACAGCAGCAGTGACAACAGCGAGAGGGGCAACACCGCCACTTTCGCCAACGAGGGAACGTCAGCGTGCCAGACCGGCGACGCCCAGCTGACGTGGAAGGAAGAGTTGAAGCCCAGCCGAACATAAATATTTTTTTGTGCCCTGCGTGGCACCCCACACATCGATGCACTGCGCTGCATGTTATTCTTAAACGACCCTTTGTAACATCGAGCGGAACCTTTTCCGCCCGATGAGCAGTATAGCCCGTAAAGCTATACAAACCGATAGGCAGGAAAATTGTAATAAGTAAATGCATAGTAATGCAATAGAAAAGTTTCCTAAAAATCATACAAATAACTATATATACGAGTTAAAAATACATTTACCCGAAATGGGGTTAGTAGATGTCAAGTCTGTGGACTCCACAGCTAACGTTATTAACAAAGTAGAGTCAAATCAGTATGACCTCTTCTTAATACACATCTTGCTAATAATAATCGTTGTAATAATGTGCGCAAATTGCATCTACAAAGTATATAAACGGCATAATAAATGCTTGAAAAAGAAATATATGAGCCAGGCAAATGACCTGGACAAAATTTAAAAAAAAATATATATAGCACAGACAACAGTAAATAAATAATAACATGTTTTAACACTACTATGTTTAACTTTATAATGCAATGAATTGAATAAAAAGAATTACAAAATACATTAAATACATTAATATAATATATTAAAGATATGGCTACACTGAGGGCATTTATTGAAAAATACGAGGAAATTCAGCTATCCCTTCTAGTGGGGAAACAGTTCATATCCATAAAATAATGGAATGGATTGAGATATATGAAGAATTGAATAAAATAAAAGTTGACTTTGACAAATCGTACAAATCACTTTCACAAAACAGACCAATTCATACAAATACCGTAAAGAAACATTCAGAGACACTAGTAAATTGCTTTAACCAAGCACGCATACTCATACATGAACAAAAAGAACAATTAAATCAAGAGCATTGGTCACGAGTATCGAAATTTTTAATTAGACTACGGTCTAATCTAATATCGGTTAAACTAAAACTTAATCTAGATATATATGTGCCAACTATACTCAACACTTCTCTTACACTTGAAACTAGTGAAACTGACAATGACCAAATAGGGCCAGAAGAGCAGGAAACAAATGTTAAATTAGAAGAGGAGGACTTGAATAATCTCACTATACCAGCTGTTTTAATGTCCGATCTGGATAATTCCACAGATTCCGATAGCTCTCCAAGCAACAATAGAACCATGGCGCAAACTAACATAGAATTTATTAATACAGCCACTAAGCTTATACCAGCTTTTGATGGTAAGGCCGAAAATTTAAATAGTTTTATTGACGCACTAGAAATTTTGCGATTGATAACAGGCGAACATGAGGAATTGGCAGTGTCTATAGTAAAATCAAGGCTAAAAGGTGTTGCCAGGAATTTAGTCGGAAATGAAACTACAATAACAGAAGCAATTTCCAAATTGAAAAGCAATGTCAAAGGCGAAACTGTAGAGGTACTTTCAGCGAAACTGATGAACCTACAGCAACGCAATAAAACTGCCAACCAATACACAGTAGAGGTTGAGCAGCTGACCAAAATGTTGGAATGTGCGTACATAACAGACGGTTTACCACTAGAGTTAGCCAGAAGTTATTCAACCCAAAATGCAGTCAAGGCAATGACTAAAAATTGCACAATTGATAAGGTAAAACTTATCATGCAAGCCGGCACTTTCAACACAATGAATGAAGCCGTATCCAAATTCGTAAATAGTTGCACAGAGGCAACCGGACAGCAAAATACTGTCCTATATTACAGAAATAATTCACAGCGCGGCGGAAACCGCGGGCATGGAAATTATAGAGGTAACTTTCGCAGTCGCTTCAATAATTATAGTAACAATAATTACAACAATCAATACTATAATGGACGAGGCCAATATAGAGGAAACTCTAGAGGCCGTGGCAACTCGAACAGAAGCCAAAACTATAACAACCCAAGTAACGTCCGGGTAACCAACAATACATCGGGAAACTCCCAAAGCCCTTTAAATACTCAACAGTAGAGAATGCAAGGGTTCATACTATTAATCTCAGTCAGAACATATTCGTATCATTCAACCATGTGGCTACAGGAAAAGAACTTGTCTTTTTGGTAGATACTGGTGCAGACATTTCAATAGTTAAAGAAAATTCTGATGTCTTTCATGACATACAATACAATTATATTATAGATATAAAAGGAATAAGTCAAGAAGTAACCAAATCAAAGGGGTTAACTTCCATTGAAATACAGACCACTAAGTACATAATCCCACACGATTTTCATATCGTGGATTTAAAATTCGCTATTCCCTGTGATGGCATATTAGGAATCGATTTTATTAAAAAATACAACTGTCAATTAGACTTCAAGCCATCTGAAGACTGGCTTATAATTAGACCTAATAACTTAAAATTTCCCATTTATGTTCCAATAACATACAGTTCTGGCAATAACTCAATACTTCTGCCAGCAAGATCCCAAGTTGTCCGAAAAATAGAACTAAATTCAAAAGAAGACAGTGTATTGATTCCAAATCAAGAAATTCAGCATGGTATTTACATAGCAAGTACAATAGCAACATCTAAAAACGCTTTTATAAGACTACTCAATACAACGAATAAAGATCAAGTAGTCAGTACAAATAATTTAGCATTTGAATCACTTTCGAACTACGATGTAGTCAAAACTAATATAGACAATAGAAACCAAACTGTATTATCCCAACTAAAGAAAAACTTTCCTCCACAATTCGAATCACAACTTTCAAGCTTATGCACCCAATACAATGATATATTCGGATTGGAATCTGAACCAATAAGCACTAATAATTTTTATAAACAAAAACTGAGATTAAAAGATGATGAACCGGTGTATGTAAAGAATTATAGAAGCCCACATAGTCAGGTGAACGAAATACAAAAACAAGTTGGAAAATTGGTCACTGACGGCATTGTTGAACCATCTGTATCTGAATATAATAGCCCATTATTACTTGTTCCGAAAAAACCAACTCCAGGTTCAGAACAAAAGAAATGGCGATTAGTAATTGACTATCGTCAAATTAATAAAAAATTATTGTCCGATAAATTTCCACTCCCAAGAATTGATGACATTTTAGATCAACTTGGGAGAGCGAAATATTTTTCATGTCTTGACTTAATGTCAGGATTTCATCAAATTGAACTAGAAAAAAGCTCAAGAGATATAACGTCATTTTCAACGAGCAATGGCTCGTATCGCTTCACGCGACTACCTTTTGGTATAAAAATAGCACCAAATTCATTCCAGAGGATGATGACTATAGCATTCTCAGGATTAGAACCTTCACAAGCATTCCTTTATATGGATGACTTAATAGTTATAGGTTGTTCTGAAAAACATATGCTTAAAAACTTAACAGATGTTTTTGAGAAATGTAGAAAATACAACCTAAAGTTACATCCAGAAAAATGCTCATTTTTTATGCATGAGGTGACTTTTCTAGGTCATAAATGCACAGATAAAGGAATACTTCCAGATGACAAGAAATATGATGTCATTATGAATTACCCTACGCCGCACAATGCGGACAGCGCTAGACGTTTCGTTGCGTTTTGCAATTATTATAGACGTTTCATTAAAAATTTCGCCGAATATTCACGGCACATAACAAGATTATGTAAAAAAAATGTTCCTTTCGAATGGACAGATGAATGCGAAAACGCATTCCAATATTTAAAAACAAAACTTATGGAACCTACTTTGCTACAATATCCAGATTTCAGCAAAGAATTCTGTATAATTACTGATGCAAGTAAGCAAGCGTGCGGAGCGGTTTTAACTCAAAACCATAACGGACTCCAACTTCCCATAGCATACGCATCAAGAGCCTTCAGTAAAGGAGAAAGTAATAAATGTACAACTGAGCAGGAATTAGCTGCAATTCACTGGGCAATATTACATTTTAGGCCATACATTTATGGAAAACATTTTACAATTAAAACAGATCACAGACCATTAATATATCTATTCTCAATGATCAATCCGAGTTCTAAACTGACACGCATGAGGCTAGAATTAGAAGAGTATGATTTTACAGTCGAATATTTAAAGGGAAAAGACAATCATGTAGCTGATGCGTTATCAAGAATAACCATTAAAGATCTACAAAACATTACAGGCAATATAATGAAAGTCACTACTAGATATCAAAACAGACAGAAAATCCGCGCGGATAACAACAAAATAGAATTGCCTAGGCAATCTATTGAAAAAGCTTCTAAGCCCAACGTATATGAAGTCATAAACAATGACGAAGTACGTAAAGTAGTGACCTTGCATATAAAAAATATGCTATGTTTCTTTAAACATGGTAAGAAAATTATTGCAAGATATGATGTTCGCGATTTATATACTAATGGAATCCTCGACTTAGGTCAATTTTTCCAAAGGCTTGAAATGCAGGCCGGTATAAATAAAATCAGCCAACTCAAAATGGCACCGTGGGAAAATATCTTTGAATATGTTTCAATAGATAATTTTAAACAAATGGGCAATAAAATATTGAATACATTAAGAGTAGCGCTACTCAACCCGGTGACCCTTATAGAAAAACAAAAAGAGAAAGAAGCTATACTGTCTAAATTCCATGACGATCCAATACGAGGAGGTCACATCGGCATTTCAAAAACCTTGGCCAAGGTCAGAAGACATTATTTTTGGAAAGGTATGACTCGAGATATTACTGAGTACATACGAAAATGTCAAAAATGCCAAAAAGCTAAAATAACAAAGCACAGCAAGAACCCAATGGTAATAACCAATACGCCAATAAACGCTTTCGACAGGGTGATAGTAGACACTATTGGTCCACTACCTAAATCAGAAAATGGCAATGAATATGCAGTCACCTTAATATGTGACCTAACTAAATATTTAGTTGCCATTCCAATTGCAAATAAAAGTGCAAACACCGTCGCAAAAGCAATTTTTGAAAATTTTATTCTGAAGTACGGTCCAATGAAGACGTTCATTACGGACATGGGAACAGAATACAAAAATTCAATTATAAATGATTTATGCAGTTATATGAAAATAGACAACATAACGTCTACTGCATATCATCACCAGACTTTGGGTACCGTTGAAAGAAGTCATAGAACCTTCAACGAGTACATTCGTTCATATATATCAGTTGACAAAACTGATTGGGACATATGGTTACAATATTTTGTGTATTGTTTTAATACTACACCATCAGTAACCCATAATTACTGCCCATATGAACTAGTATTTGGTAAACCAAGCAACTTGCCAATACACTTTAATAAAATAGATAGAATAGAACCTATATATAATATAGATGACTACGCTAAAGAAGTTAAATTTAGATTAGAAAACGCGTATAAGAGGGCCCGTCTAATGTTAGAAAATAATAAAATAAGACAAAAGCTAGCATACGACAATAGGGTATCAGACTTTAAGATAGACGTAGGTGATAAAGTTTTATTACAAAATGAAACTGCACATAAGTTAGAACCAGTTTATATAGGACCATTCGAGGTCATTAGAATAGAAGAGCGGAATAATATAGTAATAAAAAATAAGAAGAATAAGGAACAAACAGTACATAAGGATAGGTTAAAAATGTTTATTTCATAATTGTTATTAGTATAGCCATACTATTTCAAAATTTCTTATCTACAATTGAATATTATTTGTAATTTAATATATTCAAAATCGAAATCTTTAAATTCAAAAAAAAAATAATAATAAATAAAATAAAAATAAAAATAGTAAAATCTCCATTGTTAATTAAAAACTAATCTTTTAAGCAAAATCCAAAAAAAAAAAATAATAACTTCATAAATTACGTTATTTTTCAAAAGGAGGGAGATGTAGTATGCATATATCGAATACCCACTGTACCAAGTTTGTTGCACTGGTTACATAAACAGAGCCCGGTCTAAGTGGCCGAAATATGAGTCGATCGACGAACACCCACAAAAAGCATACCTAAGCATTTCGCTACATGCGCTGACCGTCGGATCGAACTCAAGTGCATGCATATAAACAGCCGAACTCAAGTGCATGCATATACCACAACTCCCTCGCTTAAGTAACACATACATATATATTATATATAAGATATACATAACCGTCTCTCTGCTGTCCAACTGTGGGCAGCGCAGCCAGGAGACTTAGGCTTAAACAGAACCTAAGAATGAATGTCAAGAGGAGATCCATTTTGATATGGGAAGCGGCACCATTGCCTGCTCCCAAAATAAACTAAACCATTGAATATTAAATCCGCTATTATTTTATTTGGATGAAAGTATTTCATTAGCTTTCGTATCCTCTAGATACTTTCGACCTAACAGGAAATCATAATTGTCGGAAAATTTGTGGATATAGAATTTCTGAACAGACGGACATACTGAAGTTGGCTTCATTATTATGCTTTTCTTTAATTTTATTGTCCCTTTAATGGTATACACTGTTAAATCTTCTTTTTGATCTTCTAAATTTTCAAAATTTTCCCTTATGATATTGATTGATGAGCATGTGTCGATCATTCCCTTGTAAATTTTGTTATGATAACCTATTCGCACATAGGGACTGGTACGTCCTCCTGTGTCACTTGAGTGTCCGAGGCAGTTTGATGAAAATTTACATCCATTCTGCTTTGGCCACTTTGACTCTCGAGGTTGAAGGTTGGAAATTATGGGAATTGTTAAGAGGATTGTTTTGTTGGGCTTGTGTTAACTCCCTTCTAAACGTGTAATAATTTCCCCTTTGACTACACGGTATGAGATGAGTGGAATACTGATTTTCATTTGTCGTAGGTTGATTCGAATTTCGAGGTTGCGTATTATTATTCTGATTCATTCCAAGATAATAATTGCTGTAAATGTTAATTTTATTATTGTAATATCTTTAATTATTGCTTTGACTATGATTTCCCCTGTTCCTGCGTCTGTTCCCTTCTGATCTATTAGACTGGCGTCATCGAGGCCAAGCTCCATTGAAGCTTGTTTTAATTTATAAATAGTATCGATATCTTTGCGTGCCAATGACATATAAATTCTATCCGGCAATTTTTGATCTATTACGGATTTAACAATTCTTTTTAACATTTGATTTATCGACAGGGTCGCTTTCTAATTCTAGCTTTTCAAACATAATCCAATATTGTGGTTCGAGCTTCTCGATGATCTTACAGATGCTTCCGGGGTATGATGTATCCTCCAGTTGTCTTATAAGTGTTATGTAGGGCCTGTGGTCCTTGAATGCCATCGCCAGGGCCGTCTTTGTATCCAGCCATGTATTTAATCTTTGGGTCACGACCTCCAATGCTGCATCCACTAGTAAGCGTTTTACTGCTCTGTAGATAACATGTGCCTCCCTGGCATCTTGGGTAGGGTATAGGTTAAGTAGCTGCTCGACCTGGTTAACAAACACAGACAGCTTTCCAGGTGTGCCATCGAAGTAGTTCAGTTTTTTAATTTGAACTGTCATGGTGTATTTGTATAAGATTCTGGAGTTTATTTTAAATTTGGTTTTAAATTACGGAATTAAAAATTTGTAATTAATTTTGTTTCCGACCGCACGGGATTTTCTTTTAAATTGTTTTGCAGATGTTACTGACCACACGGGATTTTTCTTGAATACTACTTTCACGTAGATTCTTTTGCGGATCTCAAAATAATTTTAGAATCACTGTTTTTAATTCGCCGATCCTGGATAGCTAGTTGTATAGCGTATCCTTCAATGGATCAGTACCGTACTAAAAGGACTCTTTATTTAACAGATCCTACCGACTGCGCCAATAAATAAGCGCAATACTCATATGTAAAAAAAAATATAAGTTTATTTTTCTGAATGATTATAATATTATTTCTTGAGAAGAACACCGACCGATTATAATTAGGCCTCAAACTGAACTCTAATAATTACTCTGATTTGATTGACGTTCAAGCCTCGGTGTCGAGCTTTTCTAATATGGACTTTAGACTTTAGGGATCTGATCAAATGAAGAGAGAGAGCTTTTGAGTTGATGTTGTAAGGTGTTGTGAGGTGCGAGAAATCCTGGAGTCCCTGCGGTACTACCGCGAGGCTATGCTTCGCAGGGCCAGGATGCGCTCATTTTCCCCTAGCTAGGATCCTGTTGGCTCCGAGCGGCTCTCTCTCTTTCCGCTGCCCGCAGCCTCTTCATCGCCACTGCAGCTAAGTTGCTGATCTGATCCCAAAACGTCTGATCCGAGATCATGCACTCCCCTAGGGTAGAAGGGTCCGTTACGTCCTCCATGAAGCCTTCCCTGTCGCGGTCGAATCGCTGGCAATTAAAAATGATGTGCTTAGCCGTCTCGTCGACGCCGCATTCTGAGCAGTGGCTGTCGTCGTCGTGGCCAAACCTAGCCAGGTAGCTCCTGAAGAATCCATGCCCGCTAAGCATTTGGGTGAGCCATTAGCACTATGTATAGTTGCGTCTGCGCTGTTTGCGACTTCGCCAACCATGACTTCTTCTATCTTTGTGCGGGAAAGAGCATCCGCGACATAGTTTTCTTTGCCTGGATGATATTTTATTTTAAATTCGAATTCATTAAGTTTGATTTTCCACCTTTGTAATCTCATGTTCGGCTCTTTGATATTATTGAGCCATACCAATGGCTTATGATAACTCATTATTTCAAATGGCCTGCCGAATAGATATGACCTGAAATATTTTGTCGCCCAAACTATAGCTAACAATTCTTTTTCAATAGTAGCGTAGTTGATTTCGTGTTCGTTTAGCGTTCTGCTGGCATAACAAACGGGCTTATGGTTCTGTGATAGCACTGCACCAATAGCTACATTACTCGCGTCAGTTGTTAGAGAAAAAGGCTTTAAAAATTAGGGTAGATTAATATCGGATCTGAAGTTATCAAAACCTTTAGTCTTTCGAATGATTCGATGTAGTTATACCCGTTACTCGTAGAGTAAAAGGGTATACTAGATTCGTTGAAAAGTATGTAACAGGCAGAAGGAAGCGTTTCCGACCATATAAAGTATATATATTCGTGATCAGGATCAGTAGCCGAGTCGATTTGGCCATGTCCGTCTGTCCGTCCGTCTGTCCGTCCGTATGGACGTCGAGATCTCAGGAACTACAAAAGCTAGAAAGTTGAGATAAAGCATACAGACTCCAGGGACATAGATGCAGCGCAAGTTTGTCGATTCATGTTGCCACGCCCACTTTAACGCCCACAAACCGCCCAAAACTGCCACGTCCGCACTTTTGAAAAATGTTTCGATATTTTTTCATTTTTGTATTAGTCTGGTAAATTTCTAACGATTTGCCAAAAAAACTTTTTGCCACGCCCTCTCTAACTCCCACAAACCGCCCAAAGCTGCCACGCCCACACTTTTGAAAAATGTTTTGATATTTTTTCATTTTTATATTAGTCTTGTAAATTTCTAATGATTTGCTAAAAAAGTTTTTGCCACGCCCACTCTAACGCCCACAAAACCGCCAAAAACTGTATGTGCTGAAGACCCTCCTTCGCACTTCGAATAGCTGAGTAACGGGTATCAGATAGTCGGGGAACTCGACTATAGCGTTCTCTCTTGTTTTTACATTTGATATCTATTACAGCACCTTTCTTTAGTTTGAGGGTCATGGGTTTAACTATCTTGGCGAAGTTAGGAATGAACTTGAACCCATATAATCCCAAAAATGATTTTATTGGGTGTACTTATAAGGTTTACGGTATACTGGATCCTCATGTTGAGTCTAGGTGACATGTTTAACTGTACTTGTGAAGGTCAAATTTTCGCCTTCCTTGTACTGAATGTCTCTATATTCGTATAGAACCTTCTTTAAACATTCAATTTGCTCTACATTTAGATGCTCGAGTCTATACTCATTACATTCGCGTAACTCATTGTTGACCGCGAAGTTGACTATAGCGTTGTCAACGGACATGGGATCGAGATTCGTTACATCATTGTCCACTGTGTCACTAACAACTTTTGAAATGAGGCATTTTGGTAATGCGGTCTCCTTCTTCTGTTGTTGATGCTTTGGTTTAAGGCACTTAGGTGTGGTCTTAGCCTTTTGCATTTTTGGATTAATTTCCTCCACTGGAGCAGAATCATCCTTTTGCTGTGGGTCGAGGCATTTAGATGCGGTCTCGCCCTTCTTTTCTCCATACAAAAACTTAAAAGTTCTTGAACCTAGAGTTACCGTCTCGTTATCATAATCGATCTTAGCTTTCGTATCCTCTAGATACTTTCGACCTAACAGGAAATCATAATTGTCGGAAAATTTGTGGATATAGAATTTCTGAACAGACGGACATACTGAAGTTGGCTTCATTATTATGCTTTTCTTTAATTTTATTGTCCCTTTAATGGTATACACTGTTAAATCTTCTTTTTGATCTTCTAAATTTTCAAAATTTTCCCTTATGATATTGATTGATGAGCATGTGTCGATCATTCCCTTGTAAATTTTGTTATGATAACCTATTCGCACATAGGGACTGGTACGTCCTCCTGTGTCACTTGAGTGTCCGAGGCAGTTTGATGAAAATTTACATCCATTCTGCTTTGGCCACTTTGACTCTCGAGGTTGAAGGTTGGAAATTATGGGAATTGTTAAGAGGATTGTTTTGTTGGGCTTGTGTTAACTCCCTTCTAAACGTGTAATAATTTCCCCTTTGACTACACGGTATGAGATGAGTGGAATACTGATTTTCATTTGTCGTAGGTTGATTCGAATTTCGAGGTTGCGTATTATTATTCTGATTCATTCCAAGATAATAATTGCTGTAAATGTTAATTTTATTATTGTAATATCTTTAATTATTGCTTTGACTATGATTTCCCCTGTTCCTGCGTCTGTTCCCTTCTGATCTATTAGACTGGCGTCATCGAGGCCAAGCTCCATTGAAGCTTGTTTTAATTTATAAATAGTATCGATATCTTTGCGTGCCAATGACATATAAATTCTATCCGGCAATTTTTGATCTATTACGGATTTAACAGTTCTTTTTAACATTTGATTTATCGACAGGGTCGCTTTCTAATTCTAGCTTTTCAAACATAATCCAATATTGTGGTTCGAGCTTCTCGATGATCTTACAGATGCTTCCGGGGTATGATGTATCCTCCAGTTGTCTTATAAGTGTTATGTAGGGCCTGTGGTCCTTGAATGCCATCGCCAGGGCCGTCTTTGTATCCAGCCATGTATTTACTCTTTGGGTCACGACCTCCAATGCTGCATCCACTAGTAAGCGTTTTACTGCTCTGTAGATAACATGTGCCTCCCTGGCATCTTGGGTAGGGTATAGGTTAAGTAGCTGCTCGACCTGGTTAACAAACACAGACAGCTTTCCAGGTGTGCCATCGAAGTAGTTCAGTTTTTTAATTTGAACTGTCATGGTGTATTTGTATAAGATTCTGGAGTTTATTTTAAATTTGGTTTTAAATTACGGAATTAAAAATTTGTAATTAATTTTGTTTCCGACCGCACGGGATTTTCTTTTAAATTGTTTTGCAGATGTTACTGACCACACGGGATTTTTCTTGAATACTACTTTCACGTAGATTCTTTTGCGGATCTCAAAATAATTTTAGAATCACTGTTTTTAATTCGCCGATCCTGGATAGCTAGTTGTATAGCGTATCCTTCAATGGATCAGTACCGTACTAAAAGGACTCTTTATTTAACAGATCCTACCGACTGCGCCAATAAATAAGCGCAATACTCATATGTAAAAAAAAATATAAGTTTATTTTTCTGAATGATTATAATATTATTTCTTGAGAAGAACACCGACCGATTATAATTAGGCCTCAAACTGAACTCTAATAATTACTCTGATTTGATTGACGTTCAAGCCTCGGTGTCGAGCTTTTCTAATATGGACTTTAGACTTTAGGGATCTGATCAAATGAAGAGAGAGAGCTTTTGAGTTGATGTTGTAAGGTGTTGTGAGGTGCGAGAAATCCTGGAGTCCCTGCGGTACTACCGCGAGGCTATGCTTCGCAGGGCCAGGATGCGCTCATTTTCCCCTAGCTAGGATCCTGTTGGCTCCGAGCGGCTCTCTCTCTTTCCGCTGCCCGCAGCCTCTTCATCGCCACTGCAGCTAAGTTGCTGATCTGATCCCAAAACGTCTGATCCGAGATCATGCACTCCCCTAGGGTAGAAGGGTCCGTTACGTCCTCCATGAAGCCTTCCCTGTCGCGGTCGAATCGCTGGCAATTAAAAATGATGTGCTTAGCCGTCTCGTCGACGCCGCATTCTGAGCAGTGGCTGTCGTCGTCGTGGCCAAACCTAGCCAGGTAGCTCCTGAAGCATCCATGCCCGCTAAGCATTTGGGTGAGCCATTAGCACTATGTATAGTTGCGTCTGCGCTGTTTGCGACTTCGCCAACCATGACTTCTTCTATCTTTGTGCGGGAAAGAGCATCCGCGACATAGTTTTCTTTGCCTGGATGATATTTTATTTTAAATTCGAATTCATTAAGTTTGATTTTCCACCTTTGTAATCTCATGTTCGGCTCTTTGATATTATTGAGCCATACCAATGGCTTATGATAACTCATTATTTCAAATGGCCTGCCGAATAGATATGACCTGAAATATTTTGTCGCCCAAACTATAGCTAACAATTCTTTTTCAATAGTAGCGTAGTTGATTTCGTGTTCGTTTAGCGTTCTGCTGGCATAACAAACGGGCTTATGGTTCTGTGATAGCACTGCACCAATAGCTACATTACTCGCGTCAGTTGTTAGAGAAAAGGGCTTTAAAAATTAGGGTAGATTAATATCGGATCTGAAGTTATCAAAACCTTAAGTCTTTCGAATGATTCGATGTAGTTATACCCGTTACTCGTAGAGTAAAAGGGTATACTAGATTCGTTGAAAAGTATGTAACAGGCAGAAGGAAGCGTTTCCGACCATATAAAGTATATATATTCGTGATCAGGATCAGTAGCCGAGTCGATTTGGCCATATCCGTCCGTCTGTCCGTCCGTCTATCCGTCCGTCCGTCTGTCCGTCCGTCCGTCTGTCCGTCCGTCTGTCCGTCCGTATGAACGTCGAGATCTCAGGAACTACAAAAGCTAGAAAGTTGAGATTAAGCATACAGACTCCAGGGACATAGATGCAGCGCAAGTTTGTCGATTCATATTGCCACGCCCACTCTAACGCCCACAAACCGCCCAAAACTGCCACGTTCACACTTTTGAAAAATGTTTCGATATTTTTTCATTTTTGTATTAGTCTGGTAAATTTCTAACGATTTGCCAAAAAACTTTTTGCCACGCCCTCTCTAACTCCCACAAACCGCCCAAAGCTGCCACGCCCACACTTTTGAAAAATGTTTTGATATTTTTTCATTTTTATATTAGTCTTGTAAATTTCTATCGATTTGCTAAAAAAGTTTTTGCCACGCCCACTCTAACGCCCACAAAACCGCCAAAAACTGTATGTGCTGAAGACCCTCCTTCGCACTTCGAATAGCTGAGTAACGGGTATCAGATAGTCGGGGAACTCGACTATAGCGTTCTCTCTTGTTTTTACATTTGATATCTATTACAGTACCTTTCTTTAGTTTGAGGGTCATGGGTTTAACTATCTTGGCGAAGTTAGGAATGAACTTGAACCCATATAATCCCAAAAATGATTTTATTGGGTGTACTTATAAGGTTTACGGTATACTGGATCCTCATGTTGAGTCTGGGTGACATGTTTAACTGTACTTGTGAAGGTCAAATTTTCGCCTTCCTTGTACTGAATGTCTCTATATTCGTATAGAACCTTCTTTAAACATTCAATTTGCTCTACATTTAGATGCTCGAGTCTATACTCATTACATTCTCGTAACTCATTGTTGACCGCGAAGTTGACTATAGCGTTGTCAACGGACATGGGATCGAGATTCGTTACATCATTGTCCACTGTGTCACTAACAACTTTTGAAATGAGGCATTTTGGTAATGCGGTCTCCTTCTTCTGTTGTTGATGCTTTGGTTTAAGGCACTTAGGTGTGGTCTTAGCCTTTTGCATTTTTGGATTAATTTCCTCCACTGGAGCAGAATCATCCTTTTGCTGTGGGTCGAGGCATTTAGATGCGGTCTCGCCCTTCTTTTCTCCATACAAAAACTTAAAAGTTCTTGAACCTAGAGTTACCGTCTCGTTATCATAATCGATCTTAGCTTTCGTATCCTCTAGATACTTTCGACCTAACAGGAAATCATAATTGTCGGAAAATTTGTGGATATAGAATTTCTGAACAGACGGACATACTGAAGTTGGCTTCATTATTATGCTTTTCTTTAATTTTATTGTCCCTTTAATGGTATACACTGTTAAATCTTCTTTTTGATCTTCTAAATTTTCAAAATTTTCCCTTATGATATTGATTGATGAGCATGTGTCGATCATTCCCTTGTAAATTTTGTTATAATAACCTATTCGCACATAGGGACTGGTACGTCCTCCTGTGTCACTTGAGTGTCCGAGGCAGTTTGATGAAAATTTACATCCATTCTGCTTTGGCCACTTTGACTCTCGAGGTTGAAGGTTGGAAATTATGGGAATTGTTAAGAGGATTGTTTTGTTGGGCTTGTGTTAACTCCCTTCTAAACGTGTAATAATTTCCCCTTTGACTACACGGTATGAGATGAGTGGAATACTGATTTTCATTTGTCGTAGGTTGATTCGAATTTCGAGGTTGCGTATTATTATTCTGATTCATTCCAAGATAATAATTGCTGTAAATGTTAATTTTATTATTGTAATATCTTTAATTATTGCTTTGACTATGATTTCCCCTGTTCCTGCGTCTGTTCCCTTCTGATCTATTAGACTGGCGTCATCGAGGCCAAGCTCCATTGAAGCTTGTTTTAATTTATAAATAGTATCGATATCTTTGCGTGCCAATGACATATAAATTCTATCCGGCAATTTTTGATCTATTACGGATTTAACAGTTCTTTTTAACATTTGATTTATCGACAGGGTCGCTTTCTAATTCTAGCTTTTCAAACATAATCCAATATTGTGGTTCGAGCTTCTCGATGATCTTACAGATGCTTCCGGGGTATGATGTATCCTCCAGTTGTCTTATAAGTGTTATGTAGGGCCTGTGGTCCTTGAATGCCATCGCCAGGGCCGTCTTTGTATCCAGCCATGTATTTACTCTTTGGGTCACGACCTCCAATGCTGCATCCACTAGTAAGCGTTTTACTGCTCTGTAGATAACATGTGCCTCCCTGGCATCTTGGGTAGGGTATAGGTTAAGTAGCTGCTCGACCTGGTTAACAAACACAGACAGCTTTCCAGGTGTGCCATCGAAGTAGTTCAGTTTTTTAATTTGAACTGTCATGGTGTATTTGTATAAGATTCTGGAGTTTATTTTAAATTTGGTTTTAAATTACGGAATTAAAAATTTGTAATTAATTTTGTTTCCGACCGCACGGGATTTTCTTTTAAATTGTTTTGCAGATGTTACTGACCACACGGGATTTTTCTTGAATACTACTTTCACGTAGATTCTTTTGCGGATCTCAAAATAATTTTAGAATCACTGTTTTTAATTCGCCGATCCTGGATAGCTAGTTGTATAGCGTATCCTTCAATGGATCAGTACCGTACTAAAAGGACTCTTTATTTAACAGATCCTACCGACTGCGCCAATAAATAAGCGCAATACTCATATGTAAAAAAAAATATAAGTTTATTTTTCTGAATGATTATAATATTATTTCTTGAGAAGAACACCGACCGATTATAATTAGGCCTCAAACTGAACTCTAATAATTACTCTGATTTGATTGACGTTCAAGCCTCGGTGTCGAGCTTTTCTAATATGGACTTTAGACTTTAGGGATCTGATCAAATGAAGAGAGAGAGCTTTTGAGTTGATGTTGTAAGGTGTTGTGAGGTGCGAGAAATCCTGGAGTCCCTGCGGTACTACCGCGAGGCTATGCTTCGCAGGGCCAGGATGCGCTCATTTTCCCCTAGCTAGGATCCTGTTGGCTCCGAGCGGCTCTCTCTCTTTCCGCTGCCCGCAGCCTCTTCATCGCCACTGCAGCTAAGTTGCTGATCTGATCCCAAAACGTCTGATCCGAGATCATGCGCTCCCCTAGGGTAGAAGGGTCCGTTACGTCCTCCATGAAGCCTTCCCTGTCGCGGTCGAATCGCTGGCAATTAAAAATGATGTGCTTAGCCGTCTCGTCGACGCCGCATTCTGAGCAGTGGCTGTCGTCGTCGTGGCCAAACCTAGCCAGGTAGCTCCTGAAGCATCCATGCCCGCTAAGCATTTGGGTGAGCCAAAAGTTCACCTCGCCATGCCGTCATCGCGTCCATGCGACCACATCCGGGATGATCCTAAAGGTCCATCTTCCCTTCGTCGACTGCTGCCACCGTCTTTGCCACCTTTCCAAGCTGTTGGTTCTGGCGTTGGCTTTTATGGCTCGCTTCTGGGCCGAGCTGCACTGTCCCACAATCTTCTTCACCTCGTGGTGTATCTCCTTCGCCTCCAAGGCCAGCAAGTCTATGGGCAGAGTTCCCGCTATGACTTGGGCTGCGTCGTCTGAGATTGTCCGAACGCCGGAGCACACCCTTAGGGCGCACAGCCTGTGCGTCGATTCCAGGCCCCTTATGTAGGACCTCTTCTCCGCAGCTTCCGCCCATATTGGGGCTGCGTACAGGGCTCTTGCCCTGCAGACGGACTGTAGGAGTATTCTGCGTCCCTGTCTTGGGCCCCTGCAGTTGAGCATTATTCGCGCTAGAGCCCTAGCGACGCTCGACGCCTTCCTGTTCGCTTCCGCCAGATGCTCCTTGAACGTTAGCCTAGTGTCTAACAAGACCCCTAGGTATCGAATCGCTCGCGCCGACGTGACCGTGGTGTCTCCGACTCGGATGGTGGCTGTCTCTACCTGCTTGCGGCTAGATATAAGCACTGCCTCCGTTTTGTGGTGAGCAATGTCCAGGCCGACCGTTTGGAGCCACTCCACTATGATGCCGATTGCTGCATTCGCGAGGCTCTCGGCTTCATTAACGGTTTTTGCCACGATTACCACGGCAATATCGTCAGCGAAGCCAATCACTTTGGTTCTCCCTGGTAGTGGCAGCCGTAGCACACCATCGTACATTGCGTTCCACAGCAGCGGCCCGAGAACCGAACCTTGGGGGACCCCGCAGGTCACCCTGTGCTCAAGTGTGCCTCCGTCTGTGTCGTACAGTAGCACTCTGTCGCTGAAGTAGGCCTTGACTATGCCCACCAGAGCGTCCGGTACCCCTAGGTGCTGTAATGCTCTTATGGTGACGCCCCATCTCGCTGTGTTGAACGCATTTTTTATATCCAGTGTTACCACCAAGCAGTACTCCTTGCTGCCTCCGTGCCATCTTGTGCCTTCAATTGCCTTCGAGGCGATCTCCTTGACCGTTGCTATGGCGTCCACTGTCGATCTCGCCTTCCTAAAGCCGAACTGCATTTCTGAGAGGTCCCCTGCAGCGGAGATGGCCTCGTGCAGTCTGAGGCTGATACAGCGTTCGAAAGCCTTGCCGATGTGGTCGATCAGGCATATCGGTCTGTATGAGGATGGGTCCTCGGGCGGCTTGTTGGGCTTGGGGAGCAGTACCAGCTTCTGTCTCTTCCAGCGCTCTGGAAAGAAGCCTTCCGTGAGACACTGGTTGAAGACGGCTGCGAATGCTTCCGGGTGCTCGTACATTCCAAGCTTGACGGCGATATCTGGGATACCGTCCCAAACTGCCGTTTGGGTGTCCCTGAAGGAAGGTCGGAGGCTTTTCAGCTTAATCGAGCTTGCCTCAACTTGGAACTGGTCCACCAACGCCTTTGACAGGTCCTCTTTAGCGACTAATGGGTCCAAGTCGCAGATCGAGAGGAATTTCAACCTCGAGTCTTGCGTCAGAGCTCGCACAGATGCGATTCCATCCAGCACCGCCTCCAGATCGCTCTTCATTAGCGATGCGCTCTTCTCTCCATCCCTGCTTAGCTCGAGCAGGAGGTTACCACTAGCTGTGCAGCGAACCTTGTGCACGTTCCTTCCCAACTCCTGCAGTTGTCCGTCGCTTCGCCTGGTGACCAAAGCCAAGACCTCGCTGTAGGTTTTTCCCTTCGCTTCGACTATGACAGCGTCGGGTCTCCGCGCTAGGCGTCCCTTCTTCCTAGTCTCCGCCTTCGTCCACGTGTCCGGCTTCCCACGGCTTGGGACTCCCGCTGGCTGAGCCGGGATTTGCTCCGCTGCTTTCGCCTGCTGTCTTGGGGGGCTCGCTCTCTTATCCACCGGCTTCTTTCCCTTTGCCGTTTGGTCCGTTTGCACGAAACTGTCCCTTTTTCGCCTGGGGGTGGTCTGCTGCGACCTTTGCTCGGTCTTCCTTCGTTTGTCCCCACACTTGGGGCACCCTGGGAGGGCGTGGCGCTGTTCGTCCTCCATGTCCAGCCCCCGGCTGGCGTCTTCTTGGAGGGCCTTCATCCTGGCGAACATCGCCTTCATCTGCACATTTATGTGCCTCACCTGCTTCACGTTGGTCAGGTTTATCAGCTGATCCAGGACCCGTCCGATTTCCGATAGCTTGTCGGCGCAGCGGATTTGCCCATCCGCCTTCGTCCTCTTTGGAGGTGTACTGCGGCTCGAGCCGGAGGGGCTGCTCGGGGTCCTTGCCCGCTTCGGCGTGTCCTGTCCATCTCCCATCTCGGCCAGGACTGACCCACCAGTCTGTGGTGGCCCAGGTGATCTTGGTAGGATCGGCGAACGCAAGATCTTTTTACTGCTTTGAAAAGCTCCCGCGCTGTCCATTTCGCTATAGTGTTTGCTTGTTGCGATCACTGTCGAGTGTGGGTGGATTTCCAACTAAGTGGTTGCCACCTGGAGTAGTAATGTTATTTACCGACACTCCTCACTTGGATGCATTTTATCCCTACTGCCAGGTTTATGTTGCAGATTTATCCCTTCTGCCAGTGTTGGATTTACTGCCGGCCACTATGGCGCAGACGCAGACCACGTAGCCGCCCACTCTGGGTCAGACGCTCCGTGGATTTTTGGTGAGAGGGGTGTGAAGGGGAAAGGGTTTTATTCGGTGGGAGTTATACGGCTCCTGCTCGGACGCCAGAGCCCCGTTTTTCGGTGTACCGCGTTTGCGGCGGGGTTGGCTGTTGGTCCGCTCCTTGACCTTTGACACCTCTTATTCCTAGCCCCATCTTGTTGGTGCTATTTTCGCAAGGATTCCATGCGTTGCTGGCAAGGATTCTCGTCAGCAGCCCAGGAAAGTATGCTACGTTTAGAGACGAGATCGTTTGGCTAGTTATGTAGCAATTTGCTTCTGATCAGTAGCATTTCCCTAGAAGCGCCACCTGTGGTTGGGGTCGCCTTCGGCTGTGCAGCGCTGCCAGACCGGTAGCCTGAGCCGTTTTCCAACACTGGTTTAGCAGCTGAGAGTGAGATCAGCTGGTGTGACAGTGCATCTCTAATTGCACACATGGAAAAGCGGACGAAAGAGAAAAACCGGAAGAGAAAGCTTCGAATTCTCTCACCCTGACCTGTCCCATGGGCCTGGAGATTGGGTCCGGCTGGCAGTCCATGGACCTCTGGAGAGCAGTCTTCCGCGGGTAAGTGACCGGGGCCGTGACGCCAATGCACGCTGTCACTCATTGGCGCGTCCACGCTGGCTCAACGCGGAAATTTTGGGGTTTTTCCGGGAGCGCTAACGCGACGCGTCCGTCATCAAACACTTCACATACACCGTAGTGTAGGGTGTGTTTGGGTGTACATGTTGTATGTGTATTGTGTAGGCATGTGTCTTAGGGACTTATGGATATGTCACTATATAGTATTACATTTGAATAAAAATCATATAAATGTATGTTATTAGTTAGTATGCTATCTTAAGAATTGTCAGATTATTGCCCGAGGAGGTTTGTTCTGTCGACTTCGTCGACAAGACTATTACTGTTAGTTCCAGACTTAATCGGACGTGTTTTTAAACGCCGCGCAAAATTGATCTATTTCTAACGACGTCACTGTCAGAAATAGTCGAAGAGTGTGCAAAGACGCACCGAAGTTTCACCCCGTGTTTGCTGCACGTTCACAGCTGGAACAAGAGAGAACGCTATAGTCGAGTTCCCCGACTATCTGATACCCGTTACTCAGCTATTCGAAGATGCGAAGCAGAGTCTTCAGCACATACAGTTTTTGGCGGTTTTGTGGGCGTTACATTGGGCGTGGCAAAAAGTTGTTCGGCAAATCGTTAGAAATTTACAAGACTAATACAAAAATGAAAAAATATCGAAACATTTTTCAAAAGTGTGGGCGTGGCAGCTTTGGGCGGTTTGTGGGCGTTAGAGTGGGCGTGGCAACAAGTTTTTTGGCAAATCGTTAGAAATTTACAACACTAATACAAAAATGAAAAAATATCAAAACAATTTTCAAAAGTGTGGACGTGGCAGTTTTGGGCGGTTTGTGGGCGTTAGAGTGGGCGTGGCAACATGAATCGACAAACTTGCACTGCGTCTATGTCCCTGGAGTCCGTATGTTTAATCTCAACTTTCTAGCTTTCGTAGTTCCTGAGATCTCGACGTTCATACGGACGGACAGACGGACGGACAGACGGACGGACAGACGGACATGGCCAAATCGACTCGGCTACTGATCCTGATCACGAATATATATACTTTATATGGTCGGAAACGCTTCCTTCTGCCTGTTACATACTTTTCAACGAATCTAGTATACCCTTTTACTCTACGAGTAACGGGTATAACTTCATCGAATCATTTGAAAGACTAAAGGTTTTGATAACTTCAGATCCGATATTAATCTACCCTAATTTTTAAAGCCCTTTTCTCTAACAACTGACGCGAGTAATGTAGCTATTGGTGCAGTGCTATCACAGAACCATAAGCCCGTTTGTTATGCCAGCAGAACGCTAAACGAACACGAAATCAACTACGCTACTATTGAAAAAGAATTGTTAGCTATAGTTTGGGCGACAAAATATTTCAGGTCATATCTATTCGGCAGGCCATTTGAAATAATGAGTTATCATAAGCCATTGGTATGGCTCAATAATATCAAAGAGCCGAACATATAACACTTTCTTGTGTGTGGAAACATGAGATTTAAAAAAAAAAAATTTCAGTCCAGAAATAAACCAACTCGAATTGCGCACTCAGCGGCAAAAAGAGCAAAACGAGCGCCGACTCTCTCTCCAACGGAACAATATGCATTGTTCACCGCTTGCTGTGTACATTTCTGCTGAACCATCGAAACCCAAAGCAAGTGCACTCACACCGACTCTTGTAAGCATAAGAGGACAAGAACCAAAACAAAACAAAAAAAATGGTTTAAACAGGGCTGGATCGCTACATCCAAATAAAGCGAAAGCTAAGCCCACAACACAAACATCACCCAAAAATAAGTCGCGCTGACAACAACTCAGCTTCAAATAGGCTTGCACTATTGGATGACTGCGAAGAGCATCCAACCAAAGAACAGGAGCAGAAGAAGATTAAGCCGCCACCAATACTTACACGTAAGAAAACCTCGGGTGCGCTGGTTAACAAACTAGCTGCAACCATCGAAGAAAACAAGTTCCATGTTATACCTACTCAAAACGAAAGTGCAGACTCCGGATGAGTCTTGCCACCGATCAGTAACCAAATACCTGAATGAAGCTGGGAAGAGTTACTACACCTACCAGTTTAAAAGTGCCAAAGGATTGCAGGTTGTCATTAAAGGAGTAGAATCTTCAGTGACTCCATCCGAAATTATCGAACCACTAAAGGAAGGAAGAAAGAGCCGCAGCCACTCTTCAAAGTCGAACTGGAGTAATCGAGTCAAAAAATAAGGAAATATTAAATACATCCTATTTTTAAAATACAGTTCTTACTGCACCGGAGAATAAGCGTCGAAGAGCCACACAAGCGCAGGCAGCCTGTACAGTGCACCAACTGCCAAGAATATGGGCACACCAAAGCGTACTGCACCCTAAAATCCATCTGCGTCGTTTGCAGCGATGCTCACAGTATAGGAAACTGTCCTAAGAACAAGAACGACAGTTCAATTAAATTATGCAGCGACTGTGGCAAAAAACACACAGCCAACTGGCTAGAATGTATTGTTTATAAGGAACTTAAGAGTCGTCTAAACAAACGAGTGGCTTCTGCTCGTAATCGTACCACACCATCAATTCACAAAGTAATGAAACCGACTACAACTAACATCCCTTCGTCTGTCAGCCATCGAACAGTGCCAAATTTTTCCTTTGCAAGTGCACTGAAACCTGGGAAACCAGCAAAGCATGAAAGACTTCATGGAATTCATGCCAGCAACTATGCAAGAGCTTGTGAGAAACTGTTACGTCGGCGTATTAGTGCCTGTTACGATAGATTCTAAGAACTAGTTCGGCAAAGCGTTCTAACACTAGGGCAGCCCAATCGATAGTAAATTGGTACCTCTGATCGATATCAGAGAACCCTGGAAAGATAGGCGCGCGGTGAAACTAGCTTTCTTTTTGATTTGGCATGTGTTGTGAGCGGACTAAAAGTAAGAGTGTTGTAACACGATAAGATCATAACCTAAATATCGTAACCCACAGGAAATTAAAGTGCTTGCCTAGAATTGCTCGCACTAATAAAGATTATTGAAAACGATGTGAGCTTGAGTATTTTGGGCAGCACTGCAAGTTTTCGAACTCCCGCAACATTCTTTAATTTCTTGTATGGTGAAACTTGTTCAGAGCGGTGCTCTGACACGTGCTACATTTATCATGGACACACCTGTGGCACCCAGCGGCCAGGAAAGGAATGATCTTCAATGCTCCCTGTGCAAGATATGCGACGACTGTGAAAACATGTGCCATCGCAGGTGCTCCGCAATAAGAGATGTGGAGTCAGGTTGAGTGTGTCACTGATGTCCACAAGCAGGATTACATAATGATCGGATCAAGAAAGATCAGCGAAGGTGTATCTTCAAAAGGCCATAATCAAGCGCGTGCAGGCGGTGATCAATATTAGGTAGAAGCGGATGGAGCATGTAACAAACTGATTTGTTTTGGTCTGCTCGCTACGGAATACGTGCGGCTAGCTCAGTAGATTTTGTGCGTTCGTCCCACCAAATTTATAATATAACGTGATCACCCGGTTACCAGTAATAACACTTGCAGATTTGTCTCTTGGGTCTTTATTTGTACTTAGTTTACAACGTAATTCGATTGTCCATACGTCTCCCGTCGCAGAGTCGGACCCTCGCCTGGTACTGCCGCGGATGCACGTGTGCGGGTGGCGAGAAGAAAGGCCAAGGGCTTAGGGAAGCGTCACCATTCTCAGACTAGGGTGAACAATTGGCGGACTCTCAAAGGCATACGCCCCGCTAGCCACAACCTCTTGTCCCTTGCTTTGTCCCGGCCGGTCCCGCCGGACGCCTGTTCAGTTCCTACCGACGCACGGCGCTATCGCCCGGATACGGCCAGACGAAAGACGGCCAGTGAAAGACGAACTTTCCACCCTACCTTATCTCTCCTGCCGGTGCGGTCGGACCTGGATGGTCTGCTCGGCGGCCTGGTTCCGCTGTCTCGCCGCCCAGCGTTCGGCCCGCTTTTATAGGCCTTCTCTAACGGTTCATCCCTCTGGTCTCCAGTCTCCGGATTCAAAGTCCACGGCTTTTTCCGTTGGCCCGGTCTAAAGTCCAGCTTGTACCGTTACTCTCCTTCAAACCTTCTGACTTCAGGCTCGGAGTCTCCAAACTCTTTTTTTCCAGGCTCTGAGTCCCCAAACTGTCTTTCTCCAGTTTTAGAGTCTCAAAACTCTCTTCTCTCAGAGTCTCCGAACTCTCTTTCTCCAGTTCAGAGTCTCCAAACTCTCTTTCTCCAGTTCCGCACTGCCGTTACTACGCGTTGACTTGTTGCGTAACTGGCAACGGCAGGCCCTCCTCATGCGATCACTATTCGTATTTGTGCGGAGTTTTAACTCTTCACATCTCCCCCTTTCTTCGGGAAATCCGAAGAATCCGGCCTTGCGGTTACCGCGGAACATTCTTGAGAACCCGTCGACGTTCTTCGTTCCTAGCTCTTCTTCCCGCATTCCGCATTTTCGTCTTCTCGTCAACTGGTCACACCATTCGCCGTTGATCGATTGTTGCCGATAGATCCCGATAACTCCCGTTGGGGCGGCGTTGCCACTTGGTGACCATGGTATTTCTGTAGTGTGACCCGTCATGTGCTGCTAATTCCGATATTTTGCCCATCGATTGACACTATCGAGTTCCGATCGACCGCCTTGTGATCGAGGCGCCCCCTTCCCTAAGCTTTGATGACTATAAACAAAAATCTGGCGGTAAGTTGGAATGTAAACAAAACCGTTTCATCATTGTTGATCCTTGACTTTCTTCCCTGCAGCCTCATTTGGTGTGCCTTGCGGTACTGCTGTACCGCCCCTCCCCTTTCCTCGGGAGTATGTGGGTTCCTTGGAGGTAGTTGTTGAGGCAGGATTCTGGTTCGCTCGTGGTTTGTTTCTGTTGACTCTCGCCTTGGCCTGACGCTAGAACGGTTGTTGGATTCGTAATCTGCGCCCGTTGACTCTCCCCCTGGCCTGACCCTAGAACGGTTGCAGAGCTTAGTCCGTTCTCTGGTGCTGCCATTCTCAACGTCCCGTCGTTTGTGAACTTACTCTTCCCTGGTGGTGGTTGTCGAGGCAACATTCTGGTCCGCTCGCGGTACGCACCCGTTGACTCTCGCCTTGGCCTGACGCTGTAATGGTTGTCGGACTCGCAGTCTGCATCCGTTGACTCTCGCCCGGCCTGACACTAGAACGGCTGCCGAACCTCGTCCGTTCTCAGGTGTTACCGTTCTCCTGCCTGCCTTTCCTGTTTTCTTCCGATGGACCCGCATCCACGTTCTCGTCATCATTGTCCTCCCAATCCTGCTGCTTTAGGTCGCTGACGTGTACCGTGCGTTCCTTTTTGTTCTTCCGGTGGCGAATCTTACATATCACTGGCGATATGAAATCCACAATTTGGTACGGCCCATCGAACCTCGGAGTTAGTTTGGCCGCAAACCCTTCAGCCGTTTTTTGATAAATGGTGCTCTTTGGCCCACACCACTTCACCAATCCTCGGCTTCCACTGTCTTCTCCGCAGGTTGTAATGTCTCGCTTGCTCTCCAGGTTCCTCCGCACCATCTCGAAGATCTCTTTTATCTTCTCAGCGTTTCCTTCCGGTGACTCTGGTTGCCTTCCTGTACCTAGCGTTTCTCTGTCATAGAGTGCGTTCGGTAATCTTGGCTCACGGCCCTGTGTCAAAAATGCCGGTGAGTAGCCTGTGGAATCTGACACACTGGAATTCACAGCCAGCATGATTTCGGGCCATCTTTCATCCCAATTTCTCTGGTTCTGTCCGGCAAATTGTGCTATCATTGTCTTCACAGTGCGGTTGGCTCTCTCCGTCGGTTTCTCCTGCGGGGAGTACGATGCCGTAAACTGTTGCTTTATCCCCATGTCATTGAGGAACTTCTTGAAAGCCCGGCTCGTAAACTGCACGCCGTTGTCCGTAATCATTACCTTCGGTACTCCAAATCGTGCGACTATGCGTTCCCTGAACGCTTTTTGCAATGTTTCCGCTGTGGCTGTTCGCAAAGGCACCAATTCCGTCCACTTTGAAAACCTGTCGATCAGCACCAAGAACATATTGTTTGCATGCTTCGATCTTGGTAGTGGTCCGACGAAATCGGCGCACACTGTCGCCTGAGGCTCTTCTGGGATCTGTGTCAACATCTTTTCCGTCACCTGCAGCTGATTCGGGTTGAACCTTGCGCAGTCCTCGCATTTCCGAACGTAGGCCCTTGCGTCTCTCTGCATTCCTGGCCAATAGTACCGGGCTGCAAGCCGCGCAATCGTCTTCCGACTGCCTACATGACCGGCTGCCGGGGAATCGTGGTTTTCGCGCAGGACAGTTTCCCTCAGCTGCCGCGGAACACATAGCTTCCAGGTCACTACATCTTCGTTCCTGCTCTGTGCGGAATCTGCCTGTCAAGGGTGCTACCCTCCCATACGTAGTCTGTGAACTTTTGAGGGTGCGCTTTTATATTCTCTCGCATTTCCGTGATCCAGCTGCATTTTTACTCGGCCTGGAGCGAACTGATTTCCTAGTTTCTGCTCGCTACGAATTGCAACGGCTAGCTTAGAGAGTTTGTTTGGTCGTCTCACCAAATTTATGATTTGTGTGATTGCCTTTACTTGCGGAGATCCTCTCTGGATGCTCGCTTGACACACTTGTGTTTCGCTGCTTCACTGTCACTCGGGATTGACTGTCTGCCCGTGTGGCGTACTTTCGCTGACTTTCCGTGTACTTCGCGTAACTTTTCCGATCGACTGTATGGCCCTTCGCGCAATTCTTGTTGACTGTCCGCCTGTGTGGCACTCCCTGAACCTACTCCGACCGTCTGGTCGCACGCCCGTGTCCGGACTGAGCGCCTCGCGCCCGTACTCTGCGCTTGCACGTATGACCCACGTATATGTTTAACTGACTGACCGTCCCGAGCTGCGCCTGCGCCGTCTCTTATATCGGCTGCGGGAATCCCGTTATTTCCCCTTTTGCACACGGCTCGCTCGGGTACAAGGTCCAAACATGTCCCGTTAGTTCACGGTGCGTCCTCTTTGTGCTTGTCCGACGTCCATACCGTTACCGTATGACCTCTACGCCCTTGACCGGTTCGAGTCCAAGGTCCAGCGCGGTACCGTTATTTCACGGTCTCTCCGCTTTGCCGGGGTCCAAGGTCCATTATTTCCCGTTTGACCTGACCGCCATTGACTCCTCTCGCATTCCAGCCGTTTTCTCTGTGGCTACGCCGATCTCCTGCACCCGCATTTGTGGGGAGTTTTAATACTCCTCACAGCGTCCTGCGTTCTTCTCAGCATTTCGGATTCAGCTGAAACCGACTCTGGCAGTGGCTGCCTCGATAATGCATCTGCTACCACGTTCAACTGGCCTTTCCTATATGCGACTTCGAAGTCATACTGCTGCAGCTCCAACGCCCATCTGGCTATTCTTCCCGAAGTGCTTTCTATGTTGTTCAGCCACTTCAGTGCCAAGTGATCCGTCACTACCTTAAAGTGGTAGCCCTCCAGGTACGGTTTCAGCTTCCGGATAGCCCACACAATTGCCAAGCACTCTTTCTCTGTTGTTGAGTAGTTCTTCTCGGCTCCGTTTAGGGTCCGGCTGGAGTATGAAATGACCTTTTCGCCTTCGTCTGTGTCCTGTGTGAGGATCGCGCCAATTCCGTAGTCACTGCCGTCCGTTTGCAGGATGAACATTTTTCCGAAATCAGGGCACGCCAAGACTGGGTCGGTAACTAGTCTGACTTTCACCTCCTCGAAGCCTTGCTGGTGGTCCTGTGACCTTGTCCACTTGGTACCCTTGCGGAGGAGGTCGTTGAGTGGCCTTACGATGCGCGCGAGGTCCGGCACGAAACGTCGGTACCAAGATGCAACTCCAAGATATTGCCTCAGCACGCGGACCGATGACGGTGGTTCTAGCTGGGCTATGGCCGCTACCTTCTCTGGGTCCGTGCCAATCCCTTGGCTTGTGACGCGGTGCCCTAGGTACATTAGTTCTTGCTTGAAGACGGAACACTTCCCCGAGGTTTAATTGGTGTTCCTCTAGGGTGCGGCCAATCACGATGATGTCATCTTGATACGCAAATGCATGTGGCGACATTTCCGGTCCAGTCACCTGATCCAGATCACATGATGAAATGTGGCCGACGCGAAGTGTAATCCAAACGGCATCACTCTCCATTAGAACAGCCCTTTCCCTGGGACCGTGAAAGCCGTGAAGCCCCGGCTTGACTCTTCCAACGGTATTTGCCAATACCCATCCTTGAGGTTCAGGATGCTTATGAAGCGCGCCTCCCTTACTTGGTCGAGGATGTAATTTATCCGTGGCATCGGGTAGGCATCCTTTATGGATTTCGCGTTTATCTGCCTGAAGTCCACGCATAGTCTCCATTTTCCCGTTTTCTTCTTCACCATGACTATGGGTGAGCTGTACGGGCTCCTTAAATGCTCTATCATTCCCATCTCCAGAAGTTCGTTCACCTATGCATTGATCTCCCCTTGAATCTTTGGATTTTGGGGTAGTATCTCTGCTTAATTGGTTTATCGTGTGCTCGGCTATACTAGATGTTCCGGTCATGGAGTAAAACTCCGCGAGCTCTGTTTCCAGGAATTTATTCATGTCATCTTCTTCGACATCCTTGTGGACTACTGCGACCGACCACTTTTCCTCGAGCCACCCGTTGTGTCTGCCTCTGGCCGGTATTCGGATTTCATGACCGGCGCACCTGATCTCGGCCCCGACTTGCGTAAGGAAATTCCACCCCAGCACCAACGCATCCACTATTCCTGGTAATAGCAGCAGGCTCATGCTGAGTCGCCTGTTGCCGAACTGCACTACTATTTCGAGCTTTGCGTTGATTTCGCCGCACCTTCCATCTGCCAACCAAACCTGCCGTCGTATCCTTATAATTCCTCCATGGGCAGCCAGCTTGTCCGCCAGCTCTTCGCTTATGAAGCTTGCTGTTGCCCCGCTGTCGATCGTGTCCTTGTACGTGTCCCCACCGATCATCACCGCTGCGGACAACTGCTGCTCCTCCTCTATTAATTTTCCAGTTAGTTTGGAGAGGCGGCACCCTGCGACCCCGGCTCGCCTCTGTGCGGCTGGGATCGCTGCCCATTTCCCGCTCTCTGGCAGCATTCCGTACTTCGGATTCCTATTTTTCCGCACATTCAGCAGAACAGCAGCCTCTGTTGTCGGCAGCCTCTTGCCCAATGGTCGTGTCCACCGCACCTGCGACAAGCTTCTTGCGGATTGGCAACATGGGTTGGGTTTTGACCCGAGTTGCCCTCAAGAGTCGTTCCCGTGTGTTTCTGAGTGGTGACTGGCGGCCTCCATAGGGTTGTCGCCTAGACTGCACCGGGGTATATTGCGCCCACTGTTCCTGGGACTGCGTACCCAGATCTCCTGAGTCCTCACACCTTCTACACGTGACGTGTGTTGCGGCCGGGGCTTTGTTGCTGCTGAATTTATGCTCTTCCGCAAAGGCTTCCCGCTCCCTGTGCAATTCCTCGTAATCATCTGCCAGGATCATGAGTGCCTCTAGCTCGTCCACGTGGTAGGATCTCAGCGCTATTCGGAGGTCTGGCGTGCAGTTTTCCTTAATGAGCTCCAGCGTTTCCTTTTTCCCATACCCGAGGGGTCTTATCAGGGTCTGCATCTCGACCATGTAGTCCTTAAATGCTTCCCTAAACCCTTGCTTCCTTTGTTTCACCTTGTCCGCGAGTTAGTCTTTATTAGTCTTTATTAGTTTACAACGTAATTCAATTGTTCAGACGTCTCTGCTCTCCCGTCGTAGAGTCGGACCCTCGCCTGGTACTGCCGCGGACGCACGTGTGCGGGTGGCGAGAAGAAAGGCCAAGGGCTTAGGGAAGCGTCACCGTTCTCAGACTAGGGTGAACAATTGGCGGGCTCTCAAAGGCATACGCCTCGCTAGCCACAACCTCTTGTCCCTTGCTCTGTCCCGGCCGGTCCCGCCGGACGCCTGTTCAGTTCCTACCGACGCACCGCGCTGTCGCCCGGATACGCCGCAGTCCCTTTAGCAAGACGCCCAGTGAAAGACGAACGTTCCACTCTACCTTTTTTTTCCTGCCAGTGCGGTCGGACCTGGATGGTCTGCTCGGCGGCTTGGTTCCGCTGTCTCGCCGCTCTCGTCGTCCTGTGTGGCGCGGACCTTCATTGTTGGGCGCTCGTCACTTGGGCTGAGAATTGTTGTCGTACGCAGACTCACGGAAGCTAACGGCTGCGATTCCCCAAGGCAAACGCCTGTGGAATAGCAACACGTCAACCCCACGTCTGTTCGGACTGGTGGCGCCGGTACCACACCTGCTCGGATCGCATGGACACTCCAGGCTATCGCCTGGTTCAAGTACGTGGTCTCCTACACAGTCCACCGGGTCTACACCACAATCCCTGCCGCTTTTCTGGTGCCCTCCTAGGTCTGGTCTCGCCTGTTGAATGCCTCCGGGCTACCCGTGCTTCGTCGTCTTGCACCTCAGCTAGCTGCGTCTCAATTTGGACCCTTTCTTTGTCCCGAACGTCTTGACGTAGCGATCTTGCTCCTTGTTGACTACCACGGCTGTAGCTCTTCTGCTGACTTCGTTCTTCACTTGTTCACTGGTATACTTGTTCTCCTGCTCCCAGCGTTCGGCCCGCTTTTATAGGCCTTCTCTAACGGTTCATCCCTCTGGTCTCCAGTCTCCGGATCTAAAGTCCACGGTTTTTACCGTTGGCCCGGTCCAAAGTCCAGCTTGTACCGTTACTCTCCTTCAAACCTTCTGACTTCAGGCTCAGAGTCTCCAAACTCTCTTTCTCCAGTTTTAGAGTCTCCAAACTCTCTTCTCTCAGAGTCTCGGAACTCGCTTTCTCCAGTTCATAGTCTCCAAACTCTCTTTCTCCAGTTCCGCACTGCCGTTACTACGCATTGACTTGTTGCGTAACTGGCAACGGCATGCCCTCCTCAGGCGATCTCTATTCGTATTTGTGCGGAGTTTTAACTCCTCACAAGCAAACGCCTCAACAATGGAAGCACTGCGCCTACAGGCGGAGCTTAGGTTGTTGGAAGAAGAAGATAACATTTTACAACTGAGACAGCCAGAGATGGAAGGAGCTCCTGTCGAGGACTGGAGCAGGGCGGGTTGATTTCAGTTGGGAAGAAAAGATGCCAGAGACATGCAGTACATAAGCCCCTAGCGACTGGTAACACGGCACAGGATATACAAGAAAGTACAGCGAAGTCTTCGCTGTATCAATGGATGTTGAGCACCCGTGGGGAGCGTAATTCTGCTGCCAGGTTAGGCCGACCATCAGAAAGAATATCAGCAAACCACTATGGCTGAACTAGTAAAGTTTTCCGGGAAACCTGAGGAATGGCCCATGTTCTTGTCCACATACGATCAGTCAACCGAGCTGTGTGGCTTTTCCGATGCACAGAATCTAATGCGCCTAGGGACCAGCGAAGTTAGCGGTTTGGAGCCTCATGCTGCATGCAGACTGCGTTCCGCAAATATTGTCTACTTTGGAAATGCGTTTTGGAAGGCCTGAAATAATCATACGCTGTTGAAGCAAATGAAACAATTCCCTCAGATCAGGGAAAATAAGCTGGAGAGCTTAGTCGACTTCGCAATGGAGGTGCAAAATGTGTGCGCCACCATGAAGGCGTCTAAACTGGAACAATATCTAAACAATCCGGCTCTTACTTAAGAGATGGTATCAAAGCTACCATGCATATTTCAGACCTTCTGGGGTATGCACAGTATGACTCTACCCTAGCAGACTTTAGCACCTGGCTTTCTTAGATGGCGCAAGAAGCGAACAAAGGAGAGAACAAGTTCTCAAGCGAGAACTAAGAGGCGCATGACCCATTGCTACATCGGAGCTGTGAACTTATGCAAGCAAGTTGTAATGCATACCGCCAAAATGCCGCCGGAGCGGTATTGTTTCGGGTGTTGCCCGTGACGCTTCATGCTAACGAGAAGGAAATCTGCACGTATGCCTTTATAGAAGACGGATCTTCTCTAACGCTAATTGACGAACCACCGCTGGAGGCTCTAGGAGTGAAAGGTCAACCACAACCGCTCTGCATGCAGTGGACAGCAGGCATGCACCGCTTCGAAGAAGAATCTGTGAAAGTTAATCTTCGAATTTCAGGTACCTGTATTACTAAGTCGTATGATCTACACGACGTTCACTCGGTTAAAGCTCTTAGCCTTCCGGAACAGACACTAAATGCGGAACACTTAAAGAGCAAGGATATGACCGGGCCCAGCCCCGGCTTTTTATAGGACTTAACAACTGTACCCTGGGACGCGTCCTCCGCACAAGGGAAGGCAATTTAGAAAAGACTCGAAAATACTCGACTAGGCTGGACCGTCAAAGGTGGCCGTACGGACACAGTTGCCCTGAGATATCACGTGTTCCAGATATGCACGTGCGAGGATAAAAATAGTAAGGAGATTCTGCGAGATCTCAGACAATGCTGGAATCGACTAGAAGGGTGATTCGAGACAAGCTTGCTATGGAAGAATAAGGATAGTGACCTACCCGACAGTTTGCCCTTAAGCGCATACACTGCCCTAATCAGAAGCTATTGCGTCATCCGGATCTGGCCAATAAAATGCGACGACAACTGGACGAGTACGTTCGAAAGGGATACGCCAGAGTAATCACACCACAAGAAGCAGTCGAGAAGCCATATTGGTACCTACCAATATTTCCGGTGGCCAACGTCAACAAGCCGGGAAAGCTTCGCATTGTGTGGGACGCAGATACGAAATCTAACGGTGTCTCCCTTAACACGATGTTGCTGAAAGGACCAGTTCAACTGGAACACTTGGTACGCAGAAAAGCGTATAGCAATTGGAGGAGAAATAGCAGAAATGTTTCACCAGGTGAGAATAAGCATTGAGGACCAAAATTTCATAGATCCTGACACGCAAACTCGGGAGAACTACGTCATGTAATTAATGACCTTTGGAGCTAGCTGCTCCCCAAACTGTGCGCAATTTGTGAAAAACAAAAATGCTAAAGAATTCGAGAAACAATGTCCAAGAGCCGTAAAATGCATACTGGAAAACCACTATGTAGATGACATGTTGGACGGCGTTAACACAAAAGAAGAAGCAATTAACCTGGCCATGACCGTCCACCATATACACTTAAAAGCAGGATTCCAGATAAGCAAATGGGTTTCTAACTTCCGTACGGTCCTGAAGGCACTGGGAGAGGAGAAATCTATAACGATACCACGGGATGACGGCAACGATAAGCGCACAGAGACAGAGCTCGGTGTAGTTAATTAATTCCAACGTAATTAGTTATTTTCATCTTTATTTGATTTTTCTTCACAACGTGTACTTCTTGATATATTCTTATTTTATAACTGAAACTTAGCGTGGCTTTAGACCTGACAGGTCGACCATTGGAGCAATACAAGAATTCGTTAGCCAAGCCCTCAGCAGCCAACAAGGCAACCACTTCTCCAGACCGGTAGTACTTTTAGCAACTCTCGTCGTGAAAAACGCATTCAATAGTGTTCAATGGGGAAACATAATTGATGCTTTGAAAAGACGATTCCAAATCTTAGGATACCTAATGCGGATAATACAAAACTATCTTGACATCAGACGGCTACTGTACCAAACAAATGCAGGAGAGAAATGTATCGACATAACTTCAGGAGCAGCTCAAGGATCAATTCTTGGACCGGAGCTATGGAACATTAGCTACGACGAAATCTTTCATCTAGAAATGCCGGACGACACGTTTTTAGTGGGCTACGCAGACGACATAGTCGCTGTCATTACAGCTCGAAATACCGAGTACGCACAGCGCAAGTTGACACAAGTAATGACGAGAGTAAAAAGGTGGTTGAACTCACACGATCTGAAAGTGGCTGACGAAAAAACCGAGCTCCTGCTAGTTACCAGAAAACGGATCCCATTAGAAATAGATATGAGTGTTGGGGAAAACGTAATAAGGACGCGGAAGGAAATGGCTCTACGAATCGCGAGCGCGTATCGAACGGTATCCGGCCCTGCTGCATCAGTAATCGGAGGCGCGATACCAATCGATCTAGTAGCCAAAGAGAGAAAACGGATCTATGAGATAAGACAGGCGGGAGAGACGACGAGAGCCTTAATCGCTCGAAGCAGAGATGAAACACTTCAACAATGGCAAGAAATATGGGCAGCTGAAGAAAAAGGAAGATGGACAGCCAGACAGATACCAAACCTGGTAGCATGGACTGCAAGGACGCACGGAGAAGTGAACTACTACATTACCCAGATGTTAACAGGACACGGTTACTTTGGTGCGTTCCTACATTCTATAGGAAAAAGAAATGACGCCAGATGCGTATATGGAGATGCGGAGATGGACAATGTTGAGCACACCATTTTCCAGTGCGGAAAGTTCGGATCGGCACGTAGATGCCTGGAGGAACTTGTTGGAGCAATAACCCCAGAAAATATTGTTACAAAAATGATAGACAGCGAATCAGCCTGGAAACATATCGCAGGATTTGTAGAGACCATTCTCAGAGCTAAAAAGCCTGATTTGGACGAAACAACTGGGTAACCTGGACGCAGAAAAATGATGAGAGCGCATAGCCCTTAACTGGCACCACTTCGAAGTAATGGCGAAAGCTTTTTCGGGGTGGAAAAACGGCCAAAGGCGAGGGGGGCGGGGGGGTTTAGTGGGTGCAAGCCCCACATACCTTTTTTGCGACGGCAAACGGGAGATGCGTGAGGCATTCCCCCTCCTCAACCCAAAAAAAAATTATTCCCGCAAGGGCACCCCAACCGGGTGACGGGCCTGACATACCCGCGATCCCTAGGCACGGCACGACCATGGATACCATTAGGACTAACGATTAGATATAACCTACTTGAATCGATGATCTCGGGCTGACGAATGAGGCATTCTGTTACCTTAGTAAGTAAGAGTGACATCTCGCTGAACCGGCTTTCAGGATAATGCCTCACTTGCCTCCGTCCAAATAAAACTTAACAAGTCTCTAAGTACGTTCGAGCCGCACACCGATGGCTCGGTGGTGCAGGTGCAGTTGAAAGGAATCCTGCTTAGAGTCCGTCCTGGGTCGCATGAACCTCACTGCTTGCATAGGGACCCATGGGGGCGCATCAGGACTACTGCACATATGCGGGGAGATAGCGGCCTAGAGTTTGGACCCACTCACACAAGATGAACAACACACAACGAAACAAGAACAATGAAGGAGACGTATTCAGGAAGAGCGGCCTGATGGCAAGAACACCGGACAACAACGCGACGACGATGACCAACCCTAGCCCTAACGATGTGGACAAGGACAAAACAGAGGCTGAAGGTGAAATCACCCCCCACCCGCCGCAACCGACTGTCCTGTTCACACAGACCTCGACGTCATGCTCCCCACGACAGGAGCTTATATAAGTTAATCCGAAAGAAGTTAATTCGATTTTTTAATAGTTTTTATTGGACAGAAGTCCGTGTTTATTTTTAAGCAAAATTGAACTAAAGCTATTTTACAATTTGGGTGTTATTTATACCTCCCAGCACCGTCGCTGCCTCTGTTGGCGTCGGTGCTGGCTCCGTCGCTGCCTCTGCCCTCGTTGCTCCCACGGAAGCTCTCCAGACGCTGAGCTTCGCATTTCGAGGCCAATGCAGGTGCACGGCCGGATGCGCGTGCAAGCTTTCTGCATTTGCCCTCGTCGCTCCCACAGAAACGCTGATCCCGCGCTACTGCAGGTGCATGGCCGGATCCGTTTGCGATCTTTCGCAATTCGGTGCTGTGAGTTCTTTTGTTGTTAACTCTTCCACCTTTAAAATCGAGTGTCCCCACTCGTTGCGGTCGTTGATCTGGGTGTCATCATTGGTTTGGTTTAAGTGAAATCTAGCAACCCTCCTAATCAAGACGCGGATCGTTATTATGACGATTCCGATGATTATAACGCAGACCATTAAGATGTCGGCTGTGTGGGAGGTGGTTTCTAATAGCTCCAAGGCTTCAGTGTTATTGGTGTTGAGTTCTTTAATTAGTTCCAGTGAAAGTTTCTCTTCTATGCCTTTGATTGCCATTTTAGTTTGCAGAATAGCCGGCATTGGCTGGTGGTGTATGGCGTACTGGTTTGTGAAGATTTGTTCCTCAATTTCTATGGTAGTATTGCTGAAGTTGATGATAAACGACCCATTCAGTGTCGACGTTGTTCCGTTGACCGAAATATTGCCGCTGAATTTATTGAGTAGGACAACTCCGGGTGCGATTTCCTCGATCGTGGGGATGTGTTGATTGTTGACTCTAGTGCAGGTGGCAGGGCGACTTTTTAAGAGATTTGGTAGGCAGGTTGAGTTACTAATGTCTATTATATTTCTATGTTTACAAATTGTTATTTCATTATAGCTATTACATTTTGTGGTTTTTGCGAATATTTTTTCATTACATTTAATTACATTTTCGGTTTCTATCTTGTTGACATATTGACCAATTTTTATTGGTTTTATTAGAATATCTTCGCATAGTTTGGTATCGGTTACAGGGATTTTTACGATATAAATTAGCATTGGACCATTGCGATATTTACCTCAGCTATGTGCATGGCTTCTTCCAAATTTATATAGGGTAGCTGATCCTGATCTAGTATTTTTTTGATTTCATTAATTTCCTGATCTCCTAATATTTGGGGGTTACTAATATCTGCTTTGGCCCACTGTATGGCCTGGTTGAGATTAAGAATCTCCTCCTTAAGCATTTGGATTTGGAACATAAGGGTGGTACTGGTGTCTCTCTGAACGTCCCTTTGGTATCCTAAGCTGTTCATTAAATTCCTGTTGGCCGAAGTGATCTTGTTTATCTTGTCTAGGATTAATCTATTGAGGATAACCTGATTATTGTTGTTGGTTAGGGCTGAGTTTATTTTTTCCTGAATAATTTCGAAATCCCTGCTGTCCGGGGATCCGGCAAGCCACTTCCAGGCGCTACCTATTAGATCTATATGTCTTTTCCTTATACTCCTGACTTTCAAGCTATTGATTAAATTTTTCGAAATTTTAATTTCCTCCATTATGAAGGGTAGAATCGGGTCGTGCGTTTTTAAGTTTAACAGGGTTGTGTGGTTAATTTTGTCAATTGCATTTTCGTATTCCTCAATATTAATAACATGGATTAACCTAAAGGTCCCAATTTGGACCTTTGCCAGTCCCGTCGTCAGTGTTACGATGTCTGAGTTCGTATAGTCCGTTATTCGTAAGTCCGTAGCAGCGCATATAGTGAATAGGGCCCTGTGAATGGAGTTTTAATTTCGAATGAGTTTTTTGTAAATGATTCTCCCACTTTCTACTAGTACTGTCGTGTTTCTGTCTTCTTTGACAATTTCTTTTTTGTATCTGGCTGACAACTTGGTTCCTAATCTTTTATTGTTTTGTACGAATATCTCCTGTCCAGGATAATATTTTTTTATCTGATCTCTACTTTTGTTATGGTGGGCTAAATCTTTTTCCTGCGTGAGCCTAATCTTGTCTGTAACTTTCTGTCTTTCCGTCTGGAGTAGTTTAGGGTCAAGTGATACTTTTCTGCCAAAGAATAAATCGACCGGTTTTCTGTTTGTGGTTGAGTGTATTGAATAATTGTATTTAGCAACTGATCTCTCTATAAGGTCATTTAGGGAATTGTGCAATTTCTCGACTTTTTGGCATCTAATAATTTCTGAAAGAGTGGAATGAAAACGTTCGATCTGACCGTTGGCTGAACTGTTGTAAGGTGGTGCTTTATAGACCTTTATATTGAACTGGTCTTGCAGCATCCGCATTATGGGCCCTGATCCAAGGGATTTTTCGTTATCTATTATCACTATTTCTGGGATACCGAAGTTTATTAATGTTTCTTTCAGTGGTTGTTTAATGTCTTGGGTTGCTCGTGAATTAATTATTTTAGCCTGTGCGAATTTTGAGAATTTATCTATTGCTGTGAGTACTACTTGTTTACATGTGAGGTAGAAGTCTACGTGAATAATTTGTCTTGGGTATTGTGGTATTGGTGTGCTTTGTAGCTCTGGCTTATTTGGGTGTCTTTCATATTTTTGTTCCTTGCATGTCTGACATTCCTTCGTTATTTTTATGATTTTCGCCCTCATTTGTGGAAAATATACTTTTTCTAACAGCTGCTGTCTGTTTTCGCTGCTATTGCGGTGTGCTCTTCTATGTTCTGTTATAATGGCGTTTTCTTGGTCGGTTTCGTCTGTCAGATCTGTAACTATTTTATTAGAAAATCTAGTTTTGTAATTATTAAAAAGTGGATAAATTTCTTGAAGTTTCCCAAGTGTTTTCTCATCGGTATAGATTCCATTTATGACGGACGGATTTAGCCTTTCTTTTAGAATTTGTAATAAATTTTCTGAATTGAATATGGGTTCTGTAATAATGTGTCTGTGATATGTTGGAAAAACAATTTCAAATTTGTAGGATTTTACTCCCGAAAATAGCAGTATTTGATTCTTAAAAACATTTATTGGTTCTTCCGCCATAGGTATTAATTTTTCGGGAGAACTGGAACTACTGTGCACGGTTTCCGTCATTGCATTTAGTTCTCCATGCGTTTGCAAGGGAGGTCTACTCAATGCGTCGGCAACCACGTTTGCCTTGCCAGGTTTGTGCAAAAGTTCGTGGGTGTATTCTTCTAAAATTGCTTTCCATCTTTTCATTTGGTCGTTACGGCTTTTTGGATTAGTTGGGTGTGTGAGGGACTCATGATCTGTGAATATTTTTATTTTGGTTGGACCATACAAAAAATTTCGAAGGGTTTGTATTGACCAAATTATTGCCAACATTTCTTTTTTGTTCGGTGCGTAACTTTCTTCTGCCTTGCTTAAGGTTCTAGAAATAAACATTATTGGTTTGTCTTCCTGAGCTAATACGGCTCCTATGGCATAATCTGAAGCATCTGTGGTCAATTGGAATTCTTTACTATAATCTGGATAAGCCAGCATGACTTCTTCGGAAGCGAGAGTTTGTTTTAGCTTATTAAATGCTTCCCTAGCGTTTTCTTCGAGGTAGATTGGCGTTCTGCTTGAGGCATTTTTTGAAATACGGCCTCGGCCCTCTTCCCCTCTTAGAAGGGCTGTAAGGGGCTTTGCGAGCTTCGCATAATCTTTGATAAAGCGACGGTAAAACCCTGACAGTCCTAAAAAGGAACGAAGATCTTTGAGGGTTTTTGGCTCGGGGAATTCTACGATGGCCCTGACTTTTTCGGGATTCTTTTTTATTCCGGTATCGGCCACTAAAAACCCTAAGAATTCGACTTCTTTTCTGAAGAATTCGCATTTGTCAAGCTGAATTCGCATGTTTGCTTCTTCCAGAATAGTAAATATTAACTCGATGTCTTTTAAATGGTTTTCTTCATTTTTGCTAAAGATGATGATATCATCGATGTATACGAAACACCTAACTCCTATGTGTTCTCTAAGGATATCGTCCAGCGTCCGTTGAAAAATTGAAGGGGCGTTTTTGAGGCCAAACGGTAGTCTGGTGAACTCGTATTTTCCCTGGTTAACTGAAAATGCTGCTTTTTCTATATCGGATTTCCTTAGTGGAATTTGGTGAAAGCCGCTTTTAAGGTCAATGACTGAGAAAAACTTATTCTGTCCTAATTGTGCAAGTACATTGTTAATGTCCGGTATAGGGTATCTGTCTGGAATCGTAACCATGTTTAGTTTCCTATAGTCGATTACCATTCTGTGCTTTCTCTGTCCAGATGCGTCCATTTTTTTCGGGACGATCCATATTGGGGAGTTGTATGGAGACCGTGAGGGTCTAATTATGTCGTTTGCGAGTAGCTCTTGTATTTGTTTTTCTACTTCTGGTCTGAGAGCCTCTGGGTATGGGTAATGTCTTGAGTATATTGGGCTATCGTTTGTACTTCTTATAGTGGCTTCTACTTTTGTCGTGTATGTCAGTTTTTCGTCCGGGTCTCCAAAGAGATTTTTAAATTTTGAGCAAATAGTCCTTAAATGTTTCTTTTGAGTCTCTGTAGCGTGTTCTACTTGGGTATCTAATTTGTTGACTTCGTGTGAGGTTTTCTGCTTTATTTTAATTCGTCTTTTGTTCTGTATTGAAATATACCCTTTCTGCAAATTAATTTGGGCTTTTACTTCGCGCAGTGTATCGTTTCCGATAATGGCGTCGAAGCTCGTTAAGGAGGGTAGTAGATAAAATTTTATATAAGTGTCTTTTAGGTTGAAAGGATTGGCGATTGTATGGTGCGTTATCGGAACTTGTCCGCCCACAGAGTTAACGAAAAAAGGTTTATTGTTTTTGATTGGTTTCTTAACTAATCTGGGTTGAATATAGTTTTTGTTCGATCCGGTGTCTATCAGAATTTTTATCATCTCTCCATTACCTGCCTTAGATTGGAAGTAGGGTAACGAAGAGGGTTCTACTCTAAAAAATGTAATTCAGTATATTCTGTCTCCTCTGGTTCCTGTTCGAAATCTGGGGTTTGTGAATAGTATTCGTTAAGTGTCGCTTCGTCAGTGTCTGTTGGATCGTCAATGTATTCTGTAGCTTGTTCGCTAGTGGTTTCTAGATGGAAATTTCTCTGTCTTTTGTCTGGCAGTCCGGTTAGTCCGTGTGGTGGTGGTCTTTTTTCCTGTTGTCCAAATTTGGGTCTATTCATGTAATTTACTTGTTTAGTTTGCATACTTTTATCTACGTCCATAGGCTCTGGCCTAGGTTGTGGCTTTGGGGCCGATGGTCTTGGTGGCTGTGTTGGTGGGTTGCCAGAATATTGTTGGTAATGTGCACCATATTGTTGCTGTGGCACATAATTATTTGCTTTAGGGGTCTGTGGAACATGAGCCAAGTGTGGAATGAATGGTTGTCGACCTGTGTTTGAAAATTGTTGAACGGATTTCCTTGGTAGGTGTGGTCCTCTATTAGGGCCTTCGAATTTTCTTGAATGTGTTTGGCTATTTGCGTAATTAGTTCTAAAATTTTGGTTTTCTAATTTCTCACATAGCTGAAGTGCTGAGGGGAGATCCGCGGGCTCTTTGGTACCCAACAGTCTGGGCAAGTCGCCGTTCAGGCCTCTAATGAAGGTGTCGAGTGCCTTGTCCCTGTAGGATTTGGCAAATAGATCTATTGATTCCTTTCCCATTTCCATACAAGTAATCTTGTTCAAAATAAGGGATAGGTGGGTGTAAACTTGTTGGTAGAATTCTGATGTGGTTTGATTTCCCTGTACTAACGAGGTCATTTGGTATTCTAGTGTGGTCACATCGCGCTTGTCCGCGTAGTGTGCTGTCAAACATTTCGAGATAGCTATCCAATTTAGTGGGGTGTTGTAAGATTCTAGTACTGAGTCTGCGTTGCCTACGATTTTGTTCCTAATAATGTTGAGAATTCCGTAGTATTTGGGTGTTCCTGCTAGTGACGAATATATTTTTAATACCCTCTCAACGCTTTTCCTCCATGAACTAAATTCTCCGGCTTGGCCAGAAAATTCCCTTAAACCCTTAACTATATCTGGGACTCGCTCTAATTCCATCATATTTGCATTGTTGATATCGACTGCCTGATCGAGTAGTGGTGCAGTGTTTGAGTTTAGTCTTTGGTTCAACAGCCTCTCTACTATTTCTTGAATTTGTCCCTGCATTTGGGCTACATTAAGGGCTTGGTTTACTTCGGGGGCTGTGTTATTATTAAGTAGGGCAGGCCTAATTAGGTTGTTTGGATTCGCCATGATTATTTATGCGATATTTGTTTTCGGAATTAAACAATTTTTATATTTTAATATTTTTTCTTGTGTTTTTGGAATTACAAATTTTATATTTGCACAGTATTTTTTGTATAGATTTTGTGTGTTTTCGAAAAATAAAAAATTTTTTATCTTTTCACAGTATTTCACGTATGGGTATTGTATGTTTTCAGACTAAAAAATTTTTTATCTTTGCACAGTGTTTCACGTATAGATTTTGTGTGTGTTTTTTTTTTTTTTAAATGTTTTTTTTCTTAACTAACTTACATTATGAAATACATTCTGAACCGGTTAGTGGGTAGTCTTCCTGTTTGCTCCTGGGCTACTTGGGTACCGTCTTAACTCCTCCGTCCAGTTGGCTGAGGCGATCGCCTTCAGTCTGATGTAAGTGAGTTCTTTTTTTTTTTGTGCAGGAGCCGTCCAGCGGTGATCTTGGCACGTCAGTGCTCTTACGGATTTATCCAGATTTATCCGCGAACCGGGGCAGCCTGTGGGGTGCTCTTATAGGTTTGCGTTTTCGCGTATCGTAACCGGGGCAGCCTGTGGGGTGCACTTACAGGATTTACGTTTACACCGAAGGATTTTTTACCGCGTCCGGACCCTTTAACGTTGGGCGCCAGTTAATCCGAAAGAAGTTAATTCGATTTTTTAATAGTTTTTATTGGACAGAAGTCCGTGTTTATTTTTAAGCAAAATTGAACTAAAGCTATTTTACAATTTGGGTGTTATTTATACCTCCCAGCACCGTCGCTGCCTCTGTTGGCGTCGGTGCTGGCTCCGTCGCTGCCTCTGCCCTCGTTGCTCCCACGGAAGCTCTCCAGACGCTGAGCTTCGCATTTCGAGGCCAATGCAGGTGCACGGCCGGATGCGCGTGCAAGCTTTCTGCATTTGCCCTCGTCGCTCCCACAGAAACGCTGATCCCGCGCTACTGCAGGTGCATGCCCGGATCCGTTTGCGATCTTTCGCAATTCGGTGCTGTGAGTTCTTTTGTTGTTAACTTATATAAGATGCAGGTGTTAGAAGAAAAGGCCTTATCGCAATGCAAAGCCATTCTAAGGAAAATGAAGATAGCAATGCAGAAGCAACGGAACATCAGTATGGACGTCAAGGATGGCACCTCAGAAATGAGTGAGCTCTTTGATGTCATAGAAAATTATCGATCGAGCTGAAAAGCTGCTGAACTAGAGCGCTCAAAGGAATCGAGGAAGGCCAAAGAAAATACATCCGGCAATTTATTGAGCGAAACACCAGTTTCGACACTGAAGAAGAGGACAGCCACTAGCACGGCTGCGCAAGAGCCGAGCAAGAAAGTCCGAAATAAGCAGACAAATGACGGATTTCAAACGGTCACATATAAGAAGGGGAAAACGGAAAGCAACACTAAAGAAGCGGACGTAAGGCACAGTGGAGCTGAGAAAACAAAAAACAAGCCTAGCGCAAGAACGCGCACTCGCCCTGAAGCTGTGCTAGTCAGACCAGCAGAGGGAAAGATATATGCCGAGGTGTTGTGCAACCTGCGAAAAAACCTAAAACCAGAGGATTCCGACAGTAATATACAGTCGGTTAGAAAAACCAAGTCAGGTGATATGCTTCTGGAACTTTCAAAAGGAAGCAAAACGGACAAACTGTGCGATGTCATTAAGGATACACTCAAAGAGTGTGCTACAGTGAAGACCATAAAGCAATTAGTCAAACTGGAAGTAAGAGATATCGACAGCATCACACAAGAGGATGAAATAATCTCAGCAATAAGAGAAGGAATAGGCGATACAAGCCAAGAAACTGTAATACACCTGACAGGAGTAAATAGGTCAGAACAAAGGCGAGCCTTTGTTACACTACCTATGAGGGACTCGTCAAAGATATTGGCGGAGCAGAGAATAAAAATTGGATGGACCCGCTGCCGGGTTAAGCGGTGTCTTGACATAAAGAGATGCTTTAAGTGTTTCGGGGTCGGACATGTGCAAAATAACTGCAACGGACCGGATAGGAGAGACCTCTGCATCAGATGTTGTGAAAGCGGACATAAAATGAAGACTTGCACAAAGGCACCCAGATGTTGTATCTGTGCATCGGAGAACAGGAGCGACGTTGGACACCTCCCTGGGACAGCGAACTGCTCTAGCGTAGCCAGAAAAGGAAAGCCATGAAGATTCTTCAAGCTAATATGCATAGAAGCAGAACGGCAAATGACCTGCTGCACCAATTTGTGCTAGAAAACCAAATCGACGTGGTTATCATTTCTGAACAATATAAGAGACGGGAGGAAGGGGTTTGGCTAGAAGACGATACAAAGACGGCGGCAATATGGATCCCCGTCCCTACTACGGTTCCACACAGAAACGACAAAAGAGGAAGATGCCATGTCCTAACACAAAACAGAAACTGGACGATAGCTAGCTGCTACTTGACCCCAAGTGACGATATTCAGACTTTCCATACGAAACTTAAAGGTATTGAAGACAACGCAAGGCAAATAAGAGGCGACCTTATAATAGCAGGTGACTTTAACTCAAGAGCAATAGATTGGGGTATGCCGTCAACCGACTCTCGAGGCCGTAGAGTTCTCAATATGGCAGCAAGAATCGGAATACTCACTGCAAATGTAGGAGCAACAACCACATTCAATCGACTAGGGAACGAGGGTACAATTCCTGACATAACACTAGTGTCAGAAAACGGCGCACACAAAATCTCAGACTGGAAAGTTCTTGACACCTACAACGGAAGTGATTATAACTATATAACGTTTAACATAGCAGTAAACGCGGTAACTACAGTAGCACCGAAGAGAAAAGGGTGGAATGTTAAGCGGTTGGACAAAGCACGGCTGACGCAAGACAAAACCGACAGAGTGGCGGAGACTTAGTCAACCAGAACATGGCAACGATCAAACAAGCGTGCAACGCTGCAATGCCAAAAATGGGCAACCCTCGAAGACAAGGCCATGAAGTGTACTGGTGGACAGATGAGATTAAAACTCTCAGAGAAACGTGCATCAAAAACAGACGCCGCCTTACTAGAGCTAGACGGAGAGGACAGTTTACAGAACAGGAAAGTCAGTTTAAGAAATCCAAGAAGGACTTGACCACTGCCATTCGGAAAAGTAAAACGGAGAAATGGAAACGCCTCTGCAACGACGTCAATACTGACCCATGGGGTATGGGGTATAAAATTGTGATGAAGAAGCTTAGAGCAAGAAGAACAACACCGGACCTGGAGGAAGGACAAATGGACCACATAGTTAAAGCACTATTCCCCGACCACACATATAGTTCTTCTAGAAGTACCACAGCAATAGCAGATGAACAAGTCGAGCTCTTCACAGTAGATGAACTACAGAGAGCGGCAAAAAAAAAAGGAGGAAGGCCCCAGGACCCGACAATATCCCAGCAGAGGTCCTAACAGTGATTGCCGAGAACAGACCCCAAATCCTGCTGGATATGTATAACGAGTGCATTACCAGCGGGAAATTTTCAGATACCTGGAAGCTGCAACGTTTAGTCCTGATAAGCACAGAAAATGGGGAATCCCTTAACCCCGTCAGCTTATCGACCACTTTGCATGCTAAACACAACCGGGAAACTACTGGAGAAAATGATTAAGCCGCTACTATCAGCAGCAATCGAAAGAGGGGGTGGCCTTTCCCCGAGGCAGCATGTCTTTAGACCTGGCAGGTCGACCATTGGAGCAATACAAGAAGTCGTCAGCCAAGCCCTCAGCAGCCAACAAGGCAACCACTTCTCCAGACCGGTAGTACTTTTAGCAACTCTCGACGTGAAAAACGCATTCAATAGTGTTCAATGGGGAAACATAATTGATGCTTTGAAAAGACGATTCCAAATCTCAGGATACCTAATGCGGATAATACAAAACTATCTTGACAACAGACGGCTACTGTACCAAACAAATGCAGGAGAGAAATGTATAGACATAACTTCAGGAGCAGCTCAAGGATCAATACTTGGACCGGAGCTATGGAACATTAGCTACGACGAAATCTTTCATCTAGAAATGCCGGACGACACGCTTTTAGTGGGCTACGCAGACGACATAGTCGCTGTCATTACAGCTCGAAATACGGAGTACGCACAGCGCAAGTTGACACAAGTAATGACGAGAGTAAAAAGGTGGTTGAACTCACACGATCTGAAACTGGCTGACGAAAAAACCGAGCTCCTGCTAGTTACCAGAATACGGATCCCATTAGAAATAGATATGAGAGTTGGGGAAAACGAAATAAGGACGCGGAAGGATATAAAGTAGCTAGGAGTTAGACTGGACTCAAAACTGACATTTAGCTCACACATACAAGAGACGAGGAAACGTGCAACCGCGACGACTAAGTCGCTTAGCAGACTTATGGCAAACGTAGGCGGCCCTCTACAATCAAGGCGGAAACTCTTGATGGAGGTGAGTAACGCAATCATGCTGTACGGATGTGAGGTCTGGGCTGGCACCCTGGAGACCGCCTGCAGGTCAAAACCATTACTGGAGGTGCAAAGAACCATGGCCCTACGAATCGCGAGCGCGTATCGAACGGTATCCGGCCCTGCTGCATCAGTAATCGGAGGCGCGATACCAATCGATCTAGTAGCCAAAGAGAGAAAACGGATCTATGAGATAAGACAGGCGGGAGAGACGACGAGAGCGTTAATCGCACGAAGCAGAGATGAAACACTTCAACAATGGCAAGAAATATGGGCAGCTGAAGAAAAAGAAAGATGGACAGCTAGACTGATACCAAACCTGGTAGCATGGACTGCAAGGGCGCACGGAGAAGTGAACTACTACATTACCCAGATGTTAACAGGACACGGTTACTTTGGGGCGTTCCTACATTCTATAGGGAAAAGAAATGACGCCAGATGCGTATATGGAGATGCGGAGATGGACAATGTTGAGCACACCATTTTCCAGTGCGGAAAGTTCGGATCGGCACGTAGATGCCTGGAGGAACTTGTTGGAGCAATAACCTCAGAAAATATTGTTACAAAAATGATAGACAGCGAATCAGCCTGGAAACATATCGCAGGATTTGTAGAGACCATTCTCAAAGCTAAAAAGCCTGATTTGGACGAAACAACTGGGTAATCTGGACGCAGAAAAAAGATGAGAGCGCATAGCCCTTAACTGGCACCACTTCGAAGGAAATGGGAAAGGTTTTCCGGGGGGGAAAAACGGCCAAAGGGGGGGGGGGGGGGGGGTTTTAGTGGGTGCAAGCCCCACATACCTTTTTTGCGACGGCAAACGGGAGATGCGTGTGGCATTCCCCCTCCTCAACCCAAAAAAAAAAAAAAAATTATTATTATTATTATTATTATTATTATTATGTTCGTATATACTACATCTCCCTCCTTTTGAGAAATAACGTAAAAATATGAAGTTATTTTCATTTATTATTATTTTTTTTTTATATATTTGTGATTATGATATATATTCTATAAGTACAAGTATAAGTATGATATATAATTTTTTTTTAAGTATGTATATTAGTATTTGAAATGAATGAGTAAAGAAATATTAAAAAATATATTTATTTAGATTGTATTTGAAAAGTAAAAGTTTTGTATTTTAATGTTTTTATTAGTTTTTTATTTGTGTTTGGCCAACCAAACAAAATGTATTAGGAATTAAAAATTTTTAACCTATCTTTATGGACTATCTGTTTTTTTACTTTTATTTGCTATAATTGTAATGTTGTCATTATCTCCTATTTCTGAAACTAAATATGGTCCTAAATAATTATTGTCAAGTTTATGACCCGTTTCGTTTTTAAGTAATATCTTATCTCCTATTTTTAATTCAAAGTTACTAATATTTCTATCATATTTTATTTTTCTATCGGCTTTTGCCTTGTCTTACATATTTTTAGCTCTTCTATATGCTATTTCTAATCTTAGCTTAACTTCTTTTGAATAGTCATCCATGTTGTAAATAGGATCTATTCTGTCTATCCTGTTAAAATCTGTGAACTGTCTTGGTAATCTTCCAAATACTAATTCATATGGACAATATTCATGAACTACCGATGGTGTTGTGCTGAAACACTAAGTAAAATATTGTATCCATATATCCCATCGGTTTTGTCAACAGATATATATGAGCGAACATACTCGTTTGATGTTCTGTGACTTCGTTCTATTGTTCCTAATGTCTGGTGATGGTGTGCTGTTGAAGTAATGTTTTTTATCTTCATATATTTGCACAGGTCGTCTATAATTTGGTTTTTATATTCCGTTCCTATGTCCGTTATGATTGTTTTCATTGGACCGTACTTTAGAATACAATTTTCGAATATAGCCTTAGCAACTGATCTTGCACTTTTATTTGGAATAGGTACCATTACCAAATATTTTGTTAAATCGCAAATGATAGTAACAGCATACTCTTTTCCGTTTTGTGATCTTGGCAGTGGACCAATGGTATCTATCAAAACTATTTCAAATGCTGTTGCTGGCGTTTCTGTTATTGTCAAAGGTGTTTTAGTATGTTTTGTTGTCTTTGCTTGTTGGCATTTTAAACATGTTTTAACATATTTACTTATTGCCTTTGTCATTTGTGGCCAATAATAATAGTTTTTTTATTTTCTTCAGGGTTCTAGAAATTCCTGAATGCCCTCCTTCAGACGGATCATCATGATATTTAGACAGTATTGATTTTATTTAAACCTTATAATTTTTATCTATCTGAGTCACCTTGTTTAATAGTGCTATTTTTAAATTTTTTGGTATTTTATTGCCATTTTCTTTAAAATTCTTTATATTGACAATTTCGAAGATTTGTTCACTTAGTGACAATTGTGTTTGAATGATGCTATTTATTCTTGCTTCTTCATTAAGCCTTTGAAAGAATTGATCTAAATCGATTATTTCATCAGAATACAAATTATTCATATCAAAACGTGTTATAATGTGTTTTTCTCTTTTTAACAAGCACTTATGTTTGTCTATTTAGAGTATAACATATTTTTTGGCATTAATGTTATTGATTACCTGATAGATATTGGCCATTTTTATATTTTCTTTCTTATTTGGTTCATGCAATTTTTCACCAGCGCAGGTATTTATCTGTCTTCTTTTAGAACTTGTTGTGACCTTTAGTATTTGTATATTCATTGCTTTAAGTTCTCCGATGGTTTTTCGGGACAAAGCGTCTGCAACATGATTATCTTTCCCCTTGAGGTATTCTACTGTGAATTCAAACTCCTCCAAGTCTAATCTAATTCTGGTTAATTTTGAACTGGGGTTTCTGATTCGCTTGTCCATTCAAATGGAACATTCTTTTTACAAAGCCTCGTTAAGTGGCGTGATTTCTCAGAAAAGTTCTTAATAAATCTTCTGTAATAATTGCAAAATGCGACGAATCGTCTAGCTTCGTCTGCGTTTACTGGTTTGGGGTAATTTTTTATTTCCTCATATTTAGAGTCATCTGGCAATATACCTTTGTCATTACACTTGTGACCTAAATAAGTAACCTTTTTCATAAAGAAAGTGCATTTTTCTGGATGTAGTTTTAAATTATGTAGCCTACATTATTTGAAAACGTCGGTTAAATTTTTAAGCATGTGCTTTTCATAACAGCCTATGACTACTAAATCATCCATATACAGAAATGCTTGCGAAGGCGTTAAGCCGGAAAATGCAAGAGTCATCATTCTTTGGAAAGAATTTGGGGCTATTTTTAAACCAAATGGTAATCGCGTGTAGCGGTATGCTCCTGTTGAAGTTGAGAGTAATGTTATATTTCATGACCTTTCGTCTAATTCTATTTGATGAAATCCTGACATCAGGTCTAGGCACGAGAAATATTTTGCTCAACCTAATTGATCAAGAATATCTTCTATTTTGGGAAGTGGGAATTTATCTGCTAGCAGTTTCTTGTTGATTTGACGATAACCGACTACTAATCGCCATTTCTTTTCCGCCCAGGCAGAGAAGTGGTACCAAGAGAAGTGGGCTATTATATACTGAAATAGATGGTTTCATCTTTTATTAATTTGTCAACTTGCCTTTGAATTTCTGGCTTTTGACTTTCTGGCATTCTATAGTTTTTGATGCAGACTGGAGTTTTGTCATTTAATCTCAATTTTTGCTTATAAAACTTATTAGCTGATATGGTTTCTGTTTCAAGACCAAAAATATCGCTATATTCGGTGCATAATTTTGTTAAATCGCTTTTAAATAACGATGGAAATTTAAGAAGTTTTAATACTTCTGAAATTCTTTGTGCACTATTTTCTATATTTGCATTGTAAACATCATAGTCATCTAATGATTCGCTTTTTATATTTGCGCTGTTAACTATAGCGTCTTTTTCAGTTGTATTTATAATTCGAATCAAGACGTTCTGAGTGCTTACGAGTGCACTTGCTATTATTATGCCAGGTTGCCATTCCTGGTTGGGGATGAGGACATGTGTGTCCGTAGATGTTAGCTTAATCTTTCGAATCACTTCTGATCTAGCTGGCAAAATTATTTCGTTATCTAGTGAATGTATAATAGGAATGTTTATGTTCCTGAAATTTTTGGACCTCAAAGTAAACCAATCTTCCTGATCGTGGAATTCCAAAATACAATTGTATTTCTTAATGAAATCCAAGCCAATTATACCATACCCTGGTATAGGAAAATTGTCAGGTACGATATGGAATTCATATGGTATTGCTGCATTAGCAATACACACTTCTAAATGTAGTGTACCTAGAGACTGAATTGTCCCTTGCCCTATTCCAGATATATTTGTTGTGTTTATTGGATTTAAATTGTTAAGATTATTGTTTCTGCATTTAAGGAGGGAAATTTCTGCACCTGTTTCTATTAAAAGAGTTACCCATGAATTGGTACTCATATTCTTTAATCGTATAAAATGCTTAAATTGAGATTAATTTTGTACAGTTTTACTATTGATTGTCGCTCAAGGGGGCATGTTCGTTTTCCGATTGGATGTTTCGGACATTGTGGGTATTGCGTTATAGTTATGGTTTTGGTTTCCTCTTGAGTAGCCTCCACCTCTATTATAATTTTGGTTACCACCTCGTCCTCTGTTTCCACCATGGTAACCACCTCGGCCTCTATAATTGTTATTATATGAGTTATAATTTCCTCGGCCATTACCTCTGTTTTGGTAATTTCCTCGGTAATTATTACCTCGATAGTGTCTTCTATTATTATAGAATAATACACTATTTGAATTGCCGGTCATTTCTGTACAGCAGTGTATGTACTTTTTAATCACGCTATTCATTGTGTTGAAATTTCCAGCTTCCAATATGGTTTTGAGCTTATCGTGCTCAGAATTCTTAGTCATTGCAGATATGGCTTCCTTTGTAGCCAATTTGTGTGCATTGTTTGAATCTAAACCATCATCTATATAGACTGCCTCGAGTAACCTACGTAGGTTTTCTATCTCCGTGGTATATTGCGCTGCAGTTTGGCCGCGCTGTTGTGTATTAAGCATTTTCGCTTTAATGACATCGGGCGATTCACCTTTAACCGATGCCTTTAATACATTTATTATACCGATAATGGTCCTTTCATTTTCAACTTTGTATGATAATGGACCAAGTATCTTTGTCTTGATTACCTCTACCGCTAGCATCTCCTGATCTCCTTTTGTCAGATCTTTTAGCCGGAGAGCCGTGAGGAATCTATTTAGGTTGATGTTGCGGCAGAGTCTGTCATTATGGCTGTTTCCTGTATACTCGAAGTATTTGAATCTGAAAGTTCTTCGAGTAATTCGGGTAATGTAATTACCGCTGGAATTGAAAGATCGTGGAGATCCTCTTCTTTTATTTAAATTTCTGATTCTCCTACACTTTCGATATCCTCACCGATCTCAGCCACTATAGGTGTGCTTAAAATCGTTGGGATAGTAACATTTAAATTATGTTTGTACTTGACGTTTAAAAAGTTCTCACGGAACCTGTTTAGAAATTTTACTGATTGGGATAAATGACTTTTTGTTAGTCTTTTTCTTTCTCTGTGAATTAATTGGCGTGCTTCATTAAAGCATCTTACCAATATCTGTGCATGTTTGTTGAGAGTGTCTTGTTGCACTTCTCTATTTGGTGTCATGCATTTATAAGACTTGTCGAAAGTCGTTTTAATTTCTTTAAGCTCGTTTTTTATTTCTTGCCAGTCCATTTAAAGACTAATATGGATTTATCTGTGCAATCGAACTTTATTAATTGTGGCCTCTCCTAAAAATATGTTATCTTCTATTACCTGAGTTATTTTCACATATGGTAAGATTGATAACATCTTTGCCTTTTCTATTGTAGAGCAATGGAATAACGGACCTGCATACAAGTCGAAGATTTCCCTATATTCCTCTTCAAACTCATATACGCTTATATACGTATGAAATTTACTTAAGATCTGTATCGATCTTAGAATGAACAAGGGCTCCCTCATTAAAGTCTCTTTTTTTTTAATAATTTTAATTCGAAATATATTTTGTGTTTTTTTTCTGGTTTAAAAATTTATTTTTCTTTATATGTTCATACGTTCATATATATGTATATCCGTATGTATTTCTTTATTTATTCATTTGGTTTTTTTTTTAATATTGCATTTTTAAATCTTATCCAAATTATTCGCTCTGCTTATATAACGTTTCTTTATTATTTTATTATGCTTAACGTATAGCGTTAATATAAACTGAGCGACTGTTACAATTGTCAAGATTAAATGGAGTAACCACAGTGACTGAATGTCTTCTGTATGGTCGACTATTTTTACGTTATTGGCCACATTGGCCGTATTATCTTTTGTCTGACTATCGTCAGATCCAAACCAACCCATTTTTGTATATATTTAATTACAATATAATTTTTTCTTATGTTTGGGTTTTGGTTTATTTTACGTTAAAAATATTTTTGTTTTGAATTTTCTTTTTTGTTCTGTTTTTTTGGTGTGCCTAATTGGTGTATAGCTTTACGGACTATTCTTCTCATCGGGCAGAAAAAATTCCGCTCAATGTTACAATATTTTGTGTAATATTAATATGCAGCGCAGAGCATCGAGGAAAATGTGCCACGCAGGGCAAAAAAAAAAAAAAAATATTTTATGTCGCAGCTCCTCCTTGCTTCAGGAATATTTTTGGCTGCAGATCCTCCTTGCGTCAGCTGGACGTCGCCGGCCCGGCACGCTAATGCTCCCTCGAAGGTTCAGGTGGCGGTTTGCCTCCCGCACTTGTTTTTCGGCTGCTGCTGTCCTGGGGCTATGGGCTCCCGCGGTACCGGTGCTGGTCATCGCACAGGTTCCTTGGCAAAAAGGGCTCCAAATTCCCTCGCAGTCCGCTGGGCACGTCTTGGTTGGAAGCTGTTTCTTAGGAGGCGGTTTAGATTTTTTAATTTCTTTGTTTGTTAATATCTTTATATTAGAGTAAGTTTTTTTCTGCTGTATTAAATTTTGCAGATGGTCTAATTCTTCCTGCAATTTTTGTGCAGTTGACCATACTAGATTCGTTGAAAAGTATGTAACAGGCAGAAGGAAGCGTTTCCGACCATATAAAGTATATATATTCTTGATCAGGATCAGTAGCCGAGTCGATCTGGCCATGTCCGTCTGTCCGTCCGTCTGTCCGTCTGTCCGTCCGTCTGTCCGTCTGTCCGTATGAACGTCGAGATCTCAGGAACTACGAAAGCTAGAAAGTTGAGATTAAACATACGGACTCCAGGGACATAGACGCAGCGCAAGTTTATCGATTCATGTTGCCACGCCCACTCTAACGCCCACAAACCGCCCAAAACTGCCACGTCCACACTTTTGAAAATTGTTTTGATATTTTTTCATTTTTGTATTAGTATTGTGCATTTCTATCGATCTGCAGAAAAACTTTTTGCCACGCCCACTCTAACGCCCACAAACCGCCCAAAGCTGCCACGCCCACACTTTTGAAAAATGTTTCGATATTTTTTCATTTTTGTATTAGTCTTGTAATATTCTATCGATTTGCCAAAAAACTTTTTGCCACGCCCACTCTAACGCCCTCAAACCGACAAAAACTGCCACGCCCACACTTTTAAAAAAATGTTTTTATATTTTTTCATTTTTGTATTAGTCTTGTAATATTCTATCGATTTGCCAAAAAACTTTTTGCCACGCCCACTCTAACGCCCTCAAACCGACAAAAACTGTCAGTGTTGAAGATTCTCCTTCGCACTTCCACTAGCTGAGTAACGGGTATCAGATAGTCGGGGAACTCGACTATAGCGTTCTCTCTTGTTTTGTATTCATTTTTTTGTTTTCGCCTCCGCGCTTACCCATATCACATTTAAACGTTACTCACTCAGTTTATTTTTGCCGTCCTTTTTGTATTCAGCTCCGCTATTCAGTAAATACGAACACCAACGATTTTTATTAGTAACTTTGGTGTTCAATTTTTAGGTCTCCCGCGCTGGTGTTGTTGTAGTTGGCATCTGCATATCTTCCAACGTTGGTACAAGTGACGGATTGCCACTCGTACTTGTTGTCGCTTTTATTTAAAAATTTTTTTTTTGTATTTTTGGTCTTTCCGAAGATTGGTCCTGTCACGGTCGTCATGTAGTTAATTAATTCCAACGTAATTAGTTACCTTCATCTTTAATTGATTTTTCTTCACAACGTGTACTTCTTGATAAATTCTTATTTTATAACTGAAACTTAGCGTGGCCTGCAGGCCGATCGCTCGTGACAGCAAAATGCGCGCGAGTCCCTCGGCCACACCTCCCGCCCAACCGACCGAGGGGCGCTGCCGTGTATCGTACAGCTCGAATCGCGGGAAGATAGACGCGATATAGAAGACAGTAAAGGACGAGGAAATATATGTATACTTGTAGTAAGATCTAAGAATTGGTTAAATACGTTAGTATTTATCGCTTTAAGAACGGCAGGGAGTCAGAATTAGAGATAATAGGATAGAATCTATTATAGTCAGAACATAATACTCTGTAGGGATCATGCAACTCATAGTTAGTTAACTCATGCTAAGATACCGTGTATCCCCTCGATATTAGCAAGGGGAAATACTCCAAGAAACGCGTCGCCCTACTAAACGAGAGTTTCTTAGCATGATGATGTCAATCTATGATCCGCTTGGACTCCTTTCATTCTACGTGATGTATGCTAAAATAGTGTTTCATGAAATCTGGCGATCGGGATGCCAGTGGGACGATCCCATTTGTGAGGAAGAATGGAATAAATGGAAACGCCGGCTTCAACACATCCCTGACGTTGAGAAAATGTCTATCCCCAGATGCACTTTAATTAGGCACTTGTTTGGGAAAGTCACTGCTGTTATTTTGTCTTTGTTGATATCCACATAAAAAAAAATTCTACTTATTCTTAGTTTATTTGTTTGGCTGGCTTTTATGTTATGATCGGTAGTAGGCATGTGAGTTTTCATTGACTGATTTTTTTTTCTTTGAGAGTATTCCTTATGTTGGTCCCGGATCGCGAGGATGGAGAGAGAAGGGAATCTTGAGAATTGAATCGACTATTGAGTCCGGACTACTGACTCCCGAGTATTGACTCTCGAGAGCTGACTTCGAGTCTTGACTCTCGAGAGCTGACTCTCAAGTCTTGACTACTTTATCGGTGGGCCACGGTCTGTTTATACCAGCTTAAAGCTCTTTCTATGCCAAGTGTTCCCACCTAGGAGTCATTTTTCTTGATTTTCCTTATTTTGGGAGTCAATACCCCCTCGGTGAACTGTGCAACCTGGAACGCTAATAGCGTTTCGCGGCACAAGCTATCAGTTCTTAGCCGACAAAAACATTGATGTTATGCTACTCTCAGAGACTCACCTTACTTAAAAGAAAATTTTCCAAATACCAGGATACAAATTCGACTTTACAAATCCACGGATGGCAAGGCCCACGAATTAAGTACAACATTCTTAGTAATTGGCAAGAAGAATGCCTACAATCTACCTCTATAAGCCTCCAATGCTAAAACGCTGCACTCACTCTGGCTGCTGTCCATTACCCACCCCGCTTCACAATATCTGAGAACAAGTTCACAACACTTTTCGACTCGCTCGGTGAAAGGTTTGTTATACTGGGGATCTCGGATAGCGACCCCAAAAGGAAAACAACTGTACAACGCAATCATTAAACCGCAAAACAAGCTTAATTATGTTTCTCTGGGTGCGCCTACAAACTTTCTTTTTTTATTATTTTTCTTATATTTATTTCATCTTCTTGTATTAGAACTAACAATAGGTTTAAAAATCTTAACAATAACCAATTTTTTAACAGTTTTTTTATTTTTGGTTCGCGATTATAAGACCCTAAAAATGTATTCGCTGGGATGGTAGGTCCTTTTGACGAAGGCGGGAGCGACTGCTGAGTTGTGTTAGACCTCTCGCTAGGTGGTTAGGGTGCAAAGAAAGCTTGCTATGGTATTTTCCTTTAAGTCAATCTTTGATTGTGCTCGCTGTACGATGTCAATATTGCTGTTGCTTGCATTGCCCCATAGCTGTGAGCCATTAGTCCAGATAGGTTTTAATACGGAATTCTAGAGTAAGACCTTGTGGCCTAAGCTGAGGGGAGAGTCAGAGTTGATGAGCCAGTGTAAGCTGTTAGCTTTAAGATTAAGTTTAATTTTGTTGGCTTCAATGTGCTTGCTTCTTGCAATGTGAGTCTTCTGTCGAGATGTCCTCCCAGATACATAACCTCATCTGCTCTTGGGAGTGGTATGTTGTTCAGCAAAAGTGGTGGGCAGTCTTGTCTGTATGTTGCTCAGCAAAAGTGGTGGGCAGTCTTCTCTGTTTACGCCAACGTCACGTGCTTGCATTTTTGCTCGTTTAATTTTATTCGCCAGTCAGAGAGCAACTTTTTAATGTCTATGAGGTGCAATGCCAGCTGTGCTGTTGCTTGGATTGGGGACCTTAGATGGCTAAGGATAGCTGTGTCGTCGGCAAACGTGGATACCGTAAGGCGACTATTTCTAGGAATGTCAGCAGTATAGATGAGGTAAAAAGTGGGACCAAGAACGCTGCCTTGGCGGTCTCCAGCCTTGATTTCATGGTCATCGGAAATGGCAGTGTTGCACCGCACTGAAAAATTTCTTTCGTAGAGGTATGACTTTAGAATTTTGTTAGTGCTTTCGGGTAGGGTTGTTATACCCGTTACTCGTAGAGTAAAAGGGTATACAAGATTCGTTAAAAAGTATGTAACAGGCAGAAGGAAGCGTATCCGACCATATAAAGTATATATATTCTTGATCAAGATCAATAGCCGAGACTATCTGGCCATGTCCGTATGTCCGTCCGTCTGTCCGTCCGTCCGTATGAACGTCGAGATCTCAGGAACTACAAAAGCTAGAAAGTTCAGATTAAGCATAGAGACTCCAGAGACATAGAAGCAGCGCAAGTTTGTCGATTAATGTTGCCACGCCCACTTTAACGCCCACAAACCGCCCAAAGCTGCCACTCACACATTTTTAAAAAATATTTTGATATTTTTACATTTTTGTATTAGTCTTGTAAATTTCTATCGACTTGACAAAACACTTTTTGCCACGCCCAGTTTAACGCCCACAAACCTCCCAAAGCGGCCACGGCCACACTTTTGAAAAATGTTTTGATATTTTTAAATTTTTTAAATATTAGGCCGTCAAGCCAGACTCTGTCGAATGCTTGGGATACGTTTAAAAATACGGCTGTACAGTATTCTTTATTTTCGAAAGCAGTTCTTATTTCCGCTGTTCCGTGGCTTTTCTCAATTATTCCGTGGCTATCACGAAATCCAAATTGATGAGCTGGGATTTTGTTGTGTGCGCTCAAATGAAGTTTAAGTCGGATTAGCAGGCATTTTTCGAATAGTTTCGAAATACATGAGAGTAGACTTATTGGTCTGTAATATGAAGGGACTGTGTGGTTCTTACCACGCACTGGCGCCTACATACTGGCCAGCAGATCCTAAAAAGCATCCAGATTTGATTGATTTTACCATCATTACAGCTGAGGCACTTCCCGAACTTTCATCTGATCACTGTCCGGTGCTCTTTCATCTTTTGTACCAGCTACCACACATCGAGCGACCGTATAGGCTTGCAGCAACAGGACCAATTGGGAGAGGTACTAAAAATATAGCCCCTTGGAAACCGAGCAAGACATTGATCAGATTGTTGGTGACCTAGAATCAACACTAGTTGCAGCAGCAAAAGCTTCAACTCCACTCATGCAGTATAAAGTTCAACAAGACAAGTCAAGATACTAATCTGCTGGTGTTTGAAAAACGACGACTTCGAAATGAGTGGCAGAATCGCAGATCACCTGGTGCAAAGAGTAGACTAAAAGCAGCTTATCGCAGACTTACTAAAGCACTTAAAAAAGAAAAAGCGGACGCACAACCACGTTACATCGAGAGTCTCACGCCCACCAGCACAAAGAACTCATTGTGGAAAGCCCATGGAATCTACAGGCACCAACAGAAATTCAGCCACTAATTCCTTTACTCTCCCACCCTTAACTGCATCTGACTTAACTCCACAAGATCCCATGAACAATCGCCTGGCTTTTACTTATTAACCCCAAAAATGATCATCGAATTCCCAATGCTTGCAGGAAACTGGGCTAGTAGTGACATGGACAGAGTAAGGGCCTTCGGTGATCACCTCAGAAAAGTATTTCAACCAAATCCAGCCACTAATTCCTTTACTCTCCCACCCTTTACTGCATCTGTCTTAACACCACAAGATCCCATAAAAAATCGCCTGGCTTTGACTTATGAACCAAAAATGATCATCGAATTCCCAGTGCTTGCAGTTCTACAGATCTGCTTGCTCTTCAATGCAATTACCAAAATTGGATACTTCCCTCAAAAATGGAAGAAATCAGTCATAGTTATGATCTCCAAGTCTGGGAAAGACAAAACACAGCCATCATCATACAGGCCAATAAGCTCACTTGCTTGTCTGTCCAAGTCATTTAAAAAAGTGGTGTTGCCACACTCCCATCGCACCAATTTGGTTTTCGGCAAAACATGGAGCTATTGAGCAGGTTAACCGCATCACTTTTAAACATTGTGAATCTTGCACAGCTTTATTCTTAGGCGTTGCACAATCATTCGGTAGAGTATGGTTGGATGGCCTTATGTTTAAAATAATTAAACTGCTGCATCAAAACTTACGAAAGCTTCTAAAGTCTTACCTATACCCAAAAGTGTACGCGGTTAGATACAGTTAAAGCACTTTAAGAGATTGTCCTATAGAAGATGGAGTGCCGCAAGGAAGTGTTCTGGGTCCAAGTCTATACACCCTATACACGGCGGACATCCCAACAGACTACCAGCTAACAATATACACATTCGCTGACGACACCGCAATACTGAGTCAATCCAGATTCCCAGTAAAAGCTACGATGCAACTAGCACGCTTTTTAACATCTGGCTTGCGGATTGGCGCATACGAGTAAACGAACAAAAATACAAACAGGTTACGTTTATCCTAAACAAACAGGGCTGCCCGCCCTTGGTTATGAACCACACGCGCATCCCACAAGCTGATGACGTAACATATTTAGGTATTCATCTGGACAAGCGGCTCACCTGGCAAAAACACATAGACGACTAGGACAACGCATGTAAAACTGAAAGCAAAGGATCTACACTGGCTTATAAACGTTCGCTCTCCCCTAAGCCTGAAGTACAAAGTCCTTTTGTAAAACTCCCTTCTAAATCCCATATGGAATATGGCTCAGAGCTATAGGACAATGCATCAAGAAGCAACGTCGACATAGTACAAGGAGCACAGTCTAGGATTCTGAGAATCATAACTGAAGCTCCATGGCATCTTGGGAACGAGAATATACACCGAGACCTTTAAATAAATCTTGCCATTGAGACAATATCAGAGAAAATGTAAAATACAAGGAAAAACTTATCGGCACAGCTGAGGTAGAGACAAATAAAGATACCGTAATATAACAAACGTTATAACAAACGTCATATACAACTTTAGTCCATAATCAACCGCTTAGACCACTTACGCTTATAAACGACCGGTGTATTTGCTAGAGCAGGAAATGTCAACATTTCGCCAAGGGAATTTGACCCTGTTTCAATACTATGACGAGGTAGAGAAAAAACTTTAGACTATCATGACATACGGCAGCTTTGTAGCTGCAGCACTGAAAGAAAGGTATAGAGCGTGCGCGTCCGTATAATGAATTCTGCAACCAGAAAGTCCTTAATCGACGCACTCTTTCTTGCAAGCCCATCCGATCTTTCTTCCGCTCTAGCAATATCGCAACGAATAATGTTTGCTAGTAACTTCGAACAAAGCATTTAAGAAAAAATTAAAAAGCCGAAAAGAGCGTGCGCATCCGCATAATTTATTCAGGAACCAGAAAGTCCTGAAGGGACGCACTCTTTTCTGCAAGACCGTCCGATCTTCCTTTCGAACTAGCAATAGCCCAAGAAGTCAAGGCTAACCACGAACGAATAATGCTACAAATAATTTAAGAAAAAATTAAAAAGCCGAACAAAGACAGCAACTCAAGGAAAGGAACGTAACAAGAGATACTATATTAAAATTTTATTTTAAAACCCCTCATTTTAATAAAAGACAGGGACAGCCACCTTAATAATAGCAAGTCCAACCAATGGACACCGATAACTTTTTATATTTGGGACAACCTGCTCAAAACCCACCAGACCGTAAACCTTATAAACAAACTAACAGCACTCATATACCTATACATGCGTGCATTGTTCCTATAGTATAGAAATACAGTGTTTTCAACACGCATGCATGAATATTTAAAAATGTTTTTAAAATACAAGTTTAAGCTTCTACTCTTCGACGTTATTGGTCAAGTTATCTGCCAACATTTCATTCGGGCATTTATTTTTTAACAACACTAGACCATCCTTTAAAAGCTCCTTTACATCCTTACCAAATGATATCTTATATCTATATGCATTGTTCTGGATAGGACAGGATTCTTGGTTTATGCTTGTGCCCTCAGATTGTCACCATACACGAGTATCGTTGTCTCCACAGCTTATTTCCAGGAACAGCTTTTGCATGACATTAGCCTCTATAAATGCTGCCGAAAGTGTCATGAACTCCGCCTCAATACAGCAAAGCGCTACTCTCCGTTGATTTTCCGAACGCCAAGAAATCAGACCACCAGCCAGAAAATATGTGTACCCACTGTAAGACTTCTTGTCAATCCTATCACCTGCCCAATCTGCGTCTACAAATCCACAGAAAGGTTGACCGTACTGTTTATAGTGTAGCCTAATGTAAACTGTTGATGCACGGATTTTGGTTCCGTTGAGCCAGCTTTGATACCGAGTTCAAGATGTCTGGTCTTGTTGTAATAGCTAGCCACATTGTGAGATCATATAACTTTGAAGGTTCACACATACAACAAGCCAGAATTTTAAGCAGGAAGAGGTTCAACTATCTCGTTGAGTCAGACGAAATACAACAGAAAAAATTCGGTCTGACAATAAAAGAGGGTCCGATGACCAGGTCATCGGCCGCAATCGTTAACATAGAAATTTTACTTCAGTAACGGGCACAGTTCATCAGCAATGTATTTACTCCCAAAATAGGGGAAATAGAACTCTCAGGTGACCGGAGTAGTCCAAAGAAAGCTTTAAGCCGCTATAAAAAGACCTAAGCCCCCCGATAAAAGATACATTCTCGGAAGGTTTCATTCTTATTAGGAGACCTTCTAGGTAGGCGACTTTTTCGACAAGGAGTCACCCACCAAAGCGATACCATCTTAAGAGCTAAGAATTTGGGTCCAAAGTGAAAAGTCGAGATTTTTGTAGCCAAGAAAAGCAGGAAATATATGTTTAGTATTGGTGAAAATAAAAAAAAACATTTTCAGCGGAGAGTATTAGTCGTTTTTTATATACAAAGACAAGAGCCCTAAGAGCAACGTTTGTAGTGGTGAATAGCCAACAATTTGTGTTTATAACTTATAGCTTTTGTATACTAGCCATTAATTATACCCGTTACTCGTAGAGTAAAAGGGTATACTAGATTCGTTGAAAAGTATGTAACAGGCAGAAGGAAGCGTTTCCGACCATATAAAGTATATATATTCTTGATCAGGATCAGTAGCCGAGTCGATCTGGCCATGTCCGTCTGTCCGTCCGTCTGTCCGTCTGTCCGTATGAACGCCGAGATCTCAGGAACTACAAAAGCTAGAAAGTTGAGATTAAACATACGGACTCCAGAGACAAGTTTGTTGATTCATGTTGCCACGCCCACTCTAACGCCCACAAACCGCATAAAACTGCCACGCCCACACTTTTGAAAAATGTTTTATATTTTTCATTTTTGTATTAGTCTTGTAAATTTCTATCGATTTGCCAAAAAACTTTATGCCACGCCCACTCTAACGCCCACAAACCGCCCAAAACTGCCACGCCCACACTTTTGAAAAATGTTTTGATATTTTTTCATTTTTGTATTAGACTTGTAAATTTCTATCGATTTGCCAAAAAACTTTTTGCCACGCCCACTCTAACGCCCTCAAACCGAAAAAAACTGTCAGTGTTGAAGACTCGCCTTCGCACTTCCACTAGCTGAGTATCGGGTATCAGATAGTCGGGGAACTCGACTATAGCGTTCTCTCTGTTTTTATATTACACAAGGCACTAGCCAGCAATATATTAATCAATTAAGATATGTGACAATAGTAAACCAACTTCTAGCTAAGCGCCAACAAACACCAATAGGTTTGAGCTTCTGGAAGATAACACTGACGTCCTGTCATTATAGCCATCAGAAATGGCAAAAAAGAAGCCAAAACCTCCATTAATTTTTATCAGTAAGAAGAGCTCAATCGCTCTTGTGAATCAACTGGTTGACCTCCTTCGAAAGAACAATTTTTACATAACTCCACTAAATTAATACACGAAATTAAAGTCCAAACAAATACGGAAGACAACTACAGAGAGATCACAAAGTATCTGAGCGACAAAAACAAAAATTATTACACCTACCAGCTTAAAAGCAGCAAGGGTCTACAAGTTGTTTTAAATGGCATTGATCCCGAGGTGACGCCCGAAAAAATTACGGAGGCGTTACAGAGAAAGGGAGTTTCCGCTACATCGGTTTTTAACATTCTGAACAAAGACAGGAAGCCGCAACCACTTTGTAAGGTTAAGTTTAAACCTAAAACCAAGCCCAAGTAGCTGAAGAGTCGTCTCCAGCTACGAACCACTACATAAAGGACCCAAAAAGGAATTCCCATCAAACACAAACCCAGAAATCTTCTAACCCAGCGCAAATGCCTTAAAAACTGGACAGCTGCCTTAGCCCAAACTACAGAAACAAGGAACCGAATACCTTCAACAACGTACAACGAGTCTGGCAAGGTCCAAAATCATGAGCCCTCAGAACAAAATGAAACGAAAATAGAAGCCATGAAGTACACGCTGCAAAAAAGGATGATGGAGTATCACAACAGACCAAATAAATAATGGCTTCCCTACGAAAAGCTATGTGGAACGCTAATGGTGTTTCACAACTTGAACTAACTTAATTCATATACGACAAAAAATCGTTTTCTAGCTTCAAAGCGAAAGGTCGTGTTATTTTTCTGCGCTCCAAATTTATTTTTGTTTTTGTCAAATCCAGCGGTTGTTTTTAATAAATTTTTGAATAATTTAATTTCGTACTCAGTACTAGTTAAAGTTCCGTTCGCTTCGCGAGTGAATTTCTTGTGATTTGTGCATTATTTAAATAAATTAATTCAATCTGTTCTCTTTCTGTCTTTGTGTTTTGTTTACTCTCTCATTCGTGCGTTGTCCGTAGTGCTGTTTGGTGTTGTTTTTGTACTTAAACTGCACTGTGTAACCTCTCTCTCGCTCTCCCACACAAAATCTAAAGTTCTAAACGTGCAGGCTGCGCTCTTGCGGTACATTTCACAGCTCGCTTACAAGTTTTGATTTTATGTTTTGGTACAGTGGTCAGAATCCAATTAAATATAGAAACCGATGTTGTCTGCTTCCAAAACCAATGCCGTCAGGTAAAAAAGCCTGTTGGCTAGAGTGGTGCACACTAAGAGCGCTGATTTTAACGGCCGAAAAAGTTATGACCTAGCTAAAGGACCAAATCTAAGATACTGTTGAGATACTTGCCTAGGAGTTGCGAATGAAATGCAACTCTTTATGCGATTAAAAGGACTGATCAGCAGTTTTCGTCGAGCTGATGATCTTCCTTCCGCGCTAGATTCACAATTTAATAGTCTCAAGCTATTAGAAGAATCTCCAAAGCGCAAGAAAGCCGCTGGTGGTAGGCTGCCTAAGGGGAATGGAATTGACGATCGCAGCAAACCCTCAAATGTTGCTTAGATCGGCAGCTAAAAAAGATTCGGTGCAATCCGATCAATCGGTTGTGTAGGGAGCCCAGCCTGGGATTGCTAACGATTCCGTTTTGTCCGCAGTGGTTTCTCAACCGGTGATTCCACCTGTCCCGAATAGTCCCCTGATCGAACATCATTTGATGTTTTGTCTCATATACAAGACAAAACAAGAGAGAACGCTATAGTCGAGTTCCCCGACTATCTGATACCCGTTACTCAGATGGTGGAAGTGCAAAGGAGAAATTTTCACACTGACAGTTTTTGGCGGTCTGTGGGCGTTAGAGTGGGTGGTGCAAAAAGAATTTTGGCATATCGAGAGAAATTAACAAATAACAAATATGTGAAAAATATCAACAACATTTTCAAAAGTGTGGGCGTGGCAGCTTTGGACGGTTTGTGGGCGTTAGGGTGGGCGTGGCAAAAAGTTTTTCTGCAGATCGATAGAAATGCACAATACTAATAAGAAAATTAAAAAAAATGAAAACATTTTTCAAGTGTGGGTGGGGCAGTTTTGGGCGGTTTGTGGGCGTTAGAGTGGGCGTGGCAACATGAATCGACAAACTTTCGCTGCTTCTATGTCTCTGGAGTCTGCATGCTGTATCTCAACATCTCTAGCTTTTATACTTTCTGAGATCTCGACGTTCATACGGACAGACGGACATGGCCAGATCGACTCGGCTATTGATCCTGATCAAGATGTATATACTTTATATGGTCGGAAACGCTTCCTTCTGCCTGTTACATACTTTTCAACGAATCTAGTATACCCTTTTACTCTACGAGTAACGGGTATAATAAACTTGCGACAACGATATGTCGAGCAAGCCGTCAATAATGTTATGCTGTGCTATAGGTAGAAGAATATTCGACTGTTCTTCTGTGAAGCACGCAGTGCCTGGTATATTAAAGTCACTTAGAAAAACCAGTTGGTCCCTATCGGACAGTCTATTTGAAACGGATTAAATAGCGGACAAATGGTTTTGTAGTAGTAGTAGTAGTAATTGTATATAAGCATAGTAGTATAAGTCCCATTGCAATAAAAGAACTAAAAGCTCTGTGCGTGCAAAACAAGCAAAACGGAGACACGATGACGGCGACGTTTGCACATACATACAAAGGAATGCAAGAAACAGAAGGTTCGAGAAAAGTAACGGGATCTTGTGAAATGAATGTTAACAACGAAAATGAGATCGAACAATGTTCTGAGAGGCAGATGGTGAGCGCCAGCAACAATGAGTCCAACAAATGTTTCGCGATCCCGATGGCTAGCAACAATGATCCTGAGATGCAAATGGCTGGCAACAAGGAGCCGCAACAATGTTTTGGAAACCAAATGATGCGCAACAATGTAACTATGCAAGGCAGCTATATTCAAAGACTGGAAAATGAGTTGAAAATATTGAAGCTGCAAAATGAGATCGACCAGTTAAAAAATAAACAACAACGAAGTAACGACACAGACTCAAGCATTTTTTTCGAAATTTTAAAGGAGATCGTTAAGGTATACGATGGCGGCAACTTTTGAATGTCCAGAAAAATTTCATGGTCGGCGACGAGATGATGCGTGCGCTGATTCACTACAAAGTTAAGGGCGATGCTGAAATATGGCTGTATTCAAGCACGAGCGCTACTATGGACACAGCGGATAAAATGTTAAGCCACCTGGAGAAAATGTTCGTAATGTCCAAAGAGTCAAAGTTGAGTATGCGGCAGAAGCTACAGAACTGCGTCTGGATCAAAGGTGAGGAGTTCTCCAAGTACTACAACGAGAAGTGGCAGCTGGCGGATAACTTAGCACTGGCAGAAGATGAATTTTTGGAATATGTCATTAACGGCATACACGATGTCAATCTACGCAATCTGGCTAAGTCGCATTCGTTCAAGACCGGATTGGAGCTTTTGGAGGCATTCCGAAACGATGAGTTGGGCTACGTTCCTAAGCCCAAGTTACTAGAAGACCGTAGAGCAGGAGATTATCAGAAGCCACGAGGTAATGCAGAGTGCTACAATTGCCACAGTCGGGGCCACCTGGCCAAAGAGTGCCGCAAGCCTAAGAGACAAGTTGGGGCTTGTTACGCATGTGGCTTGCAAGGACATGTGTCTAAGGAGTGCAACCAATACAAGAAGTCGAAGGGCGGGGACAACGATTATGTAAGTTATATTGAATTAACATTTTGTACAAAGAATAAGATGCTGAACCCCATTTTCATAGAATGTCTCATAGATTCTGGCAGCCCGATAAGTATTATTAAAAAACGTGTTATACCAAGTCAAATAAAAATGGAAAAGACTACCTCTTTAAGTTACGTTGGATTAAATTTAAGTAAATTACAAATACATGGAAGCGTAAAATGTTAAGTTAAATTCTCAAATAAAAATACTCCTATGTTACTATATGTCGTGGATGATGAATCTATGGGATATGCTATGTTATTGGGAAGGGATTTTTCAGCAAGAGTAAAGGCCAAAATTGTAATTGAAAATTGATAACTGAAATAAAAAAAGATTCGATAGTTGAAAAAAATCAAAATAAAAACAAGAGAGAACGCTATAGTCGAGTTCCCCGACTATCTGATACCTGTTACTCAGATGGTGGAAGTGCAAAGGAGAAATTTTCACACTGACAGTGTTTGGCGGTTTGTGGGCGTTAGAGTGGGTGGTGCAAAAAGAATTTTGGCATATCGAGAGAAATTAACAAATAACAAATATGTGAAAAATATCAACAACATTTTCAAAAGTGTGGGCGTGCCACGCCCACCCTAACGCCCACAAACCGTCCAAAGCTGCCACGCCCACACTTTTGAAAATGTTGTTGATATTTTTCACATATTTGTTATTTGTTAATTTCTCTCGATATGCCAAAATTCTTTTTGCACCACCCACTCTAACGCCCACAAACCGCCAAACACTGTCAGTGTGAAAATTTCTCCTTTGCACTTCCACCATCTGAGTAACAGGTATCAGATAGTCGGGGAACTCGACTATAGCGTTCTCTCTTGTTTTTATTTTGATTTTTTTCAACTATCGAATCTTTTTTTATTTCAGTTATCAATTTTCAATTACAATTTTGGCCTTTACTCTTGCTGAAAAATCCCTTCCCAATAACATAGCATATCCCATAGATTCATCATCCACGACATATAGTAACATAGGAGTATTTTTATTTGAGAATTTAACTTAACATTTTACGCTTCCATGTATTTGTAATTTACTTAAATTTAATCCAACGTAACTTAAAGAGGTAGTCTTTTCCATTTTTATTTGACTTGGTATAACACGTTTTTTAATAATACTTATCGGGCTGCCAGAATCTATGAGACATTCTATGAAAATGGGGTTCAGCATCTTATTCTTTGTACAAAATGTTAATTCAATATAACTTACATAATCGTTGTCCCCGCCCTTCGACTTCTTGTATTGGTTGCACTCCTTAGACACATGTCCTTGCAAGCCACATGCGTAACAAGCCCCATCTTGTCTCTTAGGCTTGCGGCACTCTTTGGCCAGGTGGCCCCGACTGTGGCAATTGTAGCACTCTGCATTACCTCGTGGCTTCTGATAATCTCCTGCTCTACGGTCTTCTAGTAACTTGGGCTTAGGAACGTAGCCCAACTCATCGTTTCGGAATGCCTCCAAAAGCTCCAATCCGGTCTTGAACGAATGCGACTTAGCCAGATTGCGTAGATTGACATCGTGTATGCCGTTAATGACATATTCCAAAAATTCATCTTCTGCCAGTGCTAAGTTATCCGCCAGCTGCCACTTCTCGTTGTAGTACTTGGAGAACTCCTCACCTTTGATCCAGACGCAGTTCTGTAGCTTCTGCCGCATACTCAACTTTGACTCTTTGGACATTACGAACATTTTCTCCAGGTGGCTTAACATTTTATCCGCTGTGTCCATAGTAGCGCTCGTGCTTGAATACAGCCATATTTCAGCATCGCCCTTAACTTTGTAGTGAATCAGCGCACGCATCATCTCGTCGCCGACCTTGAAATTTTTCTGGACATTCAAAAGTTGAGATAGCCAAACATTAAAATTGTTTCCGCCATCGTATACCTTAACGATCTCCTTTAAAATTTCGAAAAAAATGCTTGAGTCTGTGTCGTTACTTCGTTGTTGTTTATTTTTTAACTGGTCGATCTCATTTTGCAGCTTCAATATTTTCAACTCATTTTCCAGTCTTTGAATATAGCTGCCTTGCATAGTTACATTGTTGCGCATCATTTGGTTTCCAAAACATTGTTGCGGCTCCTTGTTGCCAGCCATTTGCATCTCAGGATCATTGTTGCTAGCCATCGGGATCGCGAAACATTTGTTGGACTCATTGTTGCTGGCGCTCACCATCTGCCTCTCAGAACATTGCTCGATCTCATTTTCGTTGTTAACATTCATTTCACAAGATCCCGTTACTTTTCTCGAACCTTCTGTTTCTTGCATTCCTTTGTATGTATGTGCAAACGTCGCCGTCATCGTGTCGCCGTTTTGCTTGTTTTGCACGCACAGACCTTTAGTTCTTTTAATGTGTAATTGCCAGGATTACAATTCATTAATGCCGATTTTTATTTTTTTTTTAAATGATCACTTGGGTAGGTCCGACCACTTCTGAGCTTTAGTGTGCGCTCTGTGACAATTTAGCGACGATGATTTATTCAGCAAGTGTGTGTGTACAGTTTACATTCGCGACTCTTATAATTAGGTTCTTACATTCCAATATTGCAATGGGACTTATACTACTATGCTTATATACAATTATTACTACTACTACTACAAAACCATTTGTCCGCTATTTAATCCGTTTCAAATAGACTGTCCGATAGGGACCAACTGGTTTTTCTAAGTGACTTTAATATACCAAGCACTGCGTGCTCCACAGAAGAACAGTCGAATATTCTTCTACCTATAGCACAGCATAACATTATTGACGGCTTGCTCGACATATCGTTGTCGCAAGTTTATTATACCCGTTACTCGTAGAGTAAAAGGGTATACTAGATTCGTTGAAAAGTATGTAACAGGCAGAAGGAAGCGTTTCCGACCATATAAAGTATATATATTCTTGATCAGGATCAGTAGCCGAGTCGATCTGGCCATGTCCGTCTGTCCGTCCGTCTGTCTGTCCGTATGAACGTCGAGATCTCAGGAACTACAAAAGGTAGAAAGTTAAGATTAAGAATACAGACTCCAGGGACATAGACGCAGCGCAAGTTTGTCGATTCATGTTGCCACGCCCACTCGAACGCCCACAGACCGCCAAAAACTGCCACGCCCACACTGTTGAAAAAGGTTTTAATATTTTTTCATTTTTGTATTAGTCTTGTAAATTTCTATCGATTTGCCAAACAACTTTTTGCCACGCCCACTCTAACGCCCACAAACCGCCCAAAACTGCCACGCCCACACTTTTGAAAAATGTTTTGATATTTTTTCATTTTTGTATTAGTCTTGTAAATTTCTAACGATTTGCCAAAAAAGTTTTTGCCACGCCCACTCTTGCGCCCACAAACCGCCAAAAAATGTCAGTGCTGAAGACTCTCCTTCGCACATCCACTAGCTGAGTAACGGGTATCAGATAGTCGGGGAACTCGACTATAGCATTCTCTGTTGTTATATTCTAAATTCTCTTAGTCGACTATTAGATCTATACTTTCTTACAAGTGCTGAAAGTGTGTTTCTGACTAGAGTAGCATCTCTTAGTCAACTAGAAGATCCATATCATCCAACTTTCGAGGTGACAATCGACGCAGGTACCGTAATAAAAGAGAGGCCAGATAAGTCAACCAAACGAATTCATTGTTTTCGTAAGGCAAACTGTGAGTGTTAGTTCGCACAAATGCAGATGAAGTTTGCATAAGGAGGGCTTGCTGTTGCCAGTTACGCAACAACATATCACTGTCCGGAAGAACAGAGGACATGCGAAAGGCCCTGGCACTCGCGGACAAAGAAAGCAAGGGTTTAGGGAAGTATTCAAGGACTACATGGTCGAGATTCAGACCCTAATAAGACCCCTGGGTTACGGAAAAAAGGAAACGCTAGAGCTCATCAAGGAGAACTGCACGCCAGACCTCAGAATAGCGTTGAGATCCTACCATGTGGACGACCTAGAGGCACTCATGGTCCTGACAGATGAGACACGATGGAACGAAACGTGGGGGGAACTCGGGTAAGAACCCAACCCATATCGCCAACCCGCTAGAAGCATGTCGCAGGTGCGGTGGACATGACCATTGGGCAAGAGGCTGCCGAAACCACAGTCTGCTGATCTGCTGGATCTGCGGAGAAATAGGAATCCGAAGTCCCTAATGCCGCCAGAGAGCGGGAAACGGCCAGCGATCCCAGCCGCAGAGAGACGAGCCGGGGTCGCAGGATGCCGCCTCTCCAAACTAACTGGCAAATTAATCAAAGAGGGGCAGCAGTTGTCCGCAACGGTTGCAATCGGTGGGGACACGTACAAGGCCACGATCGACACCGGGGCGACAGCAAGCTTCATAAGCGAAGAGCTGGCGGACAAGCTGGCTGCCCGTGGAATGATTAGAAGGATACGACGGCAGGTTAGGTTGGCAGATGGAAGGTGCGGTGAAATCAACGCAAAGCTCGAAATAGGAATGGAGTTCGGCAACAGGCGACTCAACATGAGCCTGCTGATACTACCAGGAATAGTGGATGCGTTGGTGCTGAGGTAGAATTTCCACACGCAAGTCTTGGCCGAGATCAGGTGCGCCGGTCATGAAATCCGGATACCGGCCAGAGGCAGACACAACGGGTGGCTCGAGGAGAAGTTGTCGGTCGCAGTAGTCCACAAGGATAGCGAAGAAGATGACATAAATAAATTCCTGGAAGCAGAGCTTCCAGTTCCACTCCATGACCGGAATATCTAGTATAGCCAAGCACACGATAACCATGAAGGATGATAAACCAATTAAGCAGAGATACTACCCCAAGAATACAAAGATTCAAGGGGAGATTAGTGCAAAGGTGGACGAACTTCTGGAAATGGGAATGATAGAACATTCAAGGAGCCCGTACAGCTCACCCATAGTCATGGTGAAGAAGAATACGGGAAATGGAAACTATGCGTGGAGTTCAGGCAGATAAACGCGAAATCCATAAAGGATGCCTTCCCGATGCCACGGATAAATTACATCCTCGACCAACTAAGGGAGGCGCGCTTTATAAGAAGTCTGGACCTCAAGGATGGGTATTGGCAGATACCGTTGGAGGAGTCAAGTCGGGGCTTAACGGCTTTTACGGTCCCAGGGAATGGTCCGTTCCAATGGAGAGTGATGCCGTTTGGATTACACTCCGCGTCGGCCACATTTCAACGGGCCCTGGATCACATGCCACATGCCACATGCCTGTGCGTATCAAGATGATATCATCGTGAGTGGCCGCACCCTGGAGGAACACAAAAGAAACCTCCGGGAGTTGTTCCGCCGCTTGAAAAACGCGAACCTAAGAATAAACCCAAAGAAATGTCAATTCTTCAAGCAAGAACTACTGCACCTAGGGCACCGCGTCACAAGCCAAGGGATAGGCACGGACCCAGAGAAGGTAGCATCCATAGCCCAGCTAGAACCACCGTCATCGGTCCGCGAGCTGAGGCAATATCTTGAAGTCGCATCTTGGTACCGACGTTTCGTGCCTGACTTCGCGCGCATTGTAAGGCGACTCAACAACCTCCTCCGCAAGGGTACCAAGTGGACATGGTCACAGGACCACCAGCAAGCCTTCGAGGAGGTGAAAGCCAGATTAGTTACCGACCCAGCCTTGGCGTGCCCCGACTTCGGGATAATGTTCATCCTGCAAACGGACGCCAGTGACTACGGGATTGGCGCGATCCTCACACAGAATACAGAAGATGACGAAAAGGTCATTTCATACTCCAGCCGGACCCTAAACGGAGCCGAGAAGAACTACTCAACAACAGGGAAGGAGTGCTTGGCAATAGTGTAAACTATTCGGAAGCTAAAGCCGTACCTGGAGGTCTACCACTTTGAGGTAGTGGCAGATCATATGGCACTGAATTGGTTGCACAACATAGAAAGCCCATCGGAAAGAGTTGCCAGATGGGCGTTAGAGGTACAGCAGTATGACTTCGAGGTTGCATATAGTATAAGCCAGTTTAACGTAGTAGCAGATGCGTTTCGAGGCAGCTACTGCCAGAATCGATATCAGCAGAACCAAAGATGCTGATCACGGAAATCCGAGAGAAGATTAAAGCGCATCCTCAAAAGTTCCTAGACTAAAGGGTGGTACCGGCAGATTCCGCATAGAGCAGGGAACGAAGATGTAGTGACCTGGAAGCTATGCGTTCCGCGGCAGCTGAGGGAAACGGTCCTGCGAGATAGCCCCAGCAGCTGGCCATGTGGGCAGTCGTAAGACGCGGCTTGCAGCCCGGTACTACAGACCTGAAATGCAGATAGACGCAAGGGCGTTCGTTCGGAAATGCGAGGACTGCGCAAAGTTCAAACCGAATCAGCGGCAGGCGGCGAGAAAGATCTTGACACAGATCCCGGAAGAGCCCTGGGTAACAATGTGTGCCGATTTCGTCGGACCATTGCCAAGGTCGAAGCATGTGAATTTCAGTGTGTCGGATTCCACAGGCTACTCACCGGCTACCGAACGCACTGTATGACAGAGAAACGGTAGGTACAGAAAGGCAACCAGAGTCGCCGGAAGGAAACGCCGAAAAAATGAAAGAGGTCTTCGACGTTGTGCGGAAAAACCTGGAGAGTGTCCAAGACCAGGCAAGGCATTACAACCTGCGAAGGAGGCAGTGGAAGCCAAGAATTGGTGAAGTGGTGTGGGCCAAGGAGCACCATTTGTCGAATGCGTCCGAGGGATTTGCGGATTAGCTCCGAGATTCGATGGGCCGTATCAGATTGTAGATTTCGTATCGCCAGTAATCTGTAAGATTCGCCACCTGAAGAACAGAAAGGAGCGCACGGTACAAATCAGCGACCTTAAGCAACAGGATCTGGATGTCGAGAACGTGGATTATGATGCGTCGGGCGAAAACGGGTAAAGCATGCAGTAGAGCCAACTGTACCCGAGAATGGACGGGGTCAGTCATTTGTTTCAGCGTCACGCCAAAGCCGGAGTCAACGAAAACATTCCGCGAGCAAGCCGGAATACTTTATTCGTCTGGCCACCGCCAGAGTTAACAGCCCCATCACCTGGGAAAGGTGAGACTATGTCGCTATGTGTCGCTATGGAGAAAAGGCAGGACCCGAGAACGGAAGCAAAACGACACCCGTTTCAGCGTCAGGCCGAGGCAAGAGTCAACGGGGACATGCAGAGAGCAAGCCGGAATACTGCTTCTTCCACGCGGACAGCAGGATTCCCCAACTAACGTCAGGCACAGGCACACTCAACGTATCCCAAATACAAGCAGCAGAGGCGACCGTTTAAGCGCCAGGCCGAAGCCGGAGTCAACGGGGGCACGCCACAAGCAAGCGGGATTCGGAGGAGTGATGCACTCACCGGACCGGACCCACATACTCCCGTGGAAAGGGGCGGTACAGCAGTACCGCAAGGCACGCCAAATGACGCTGAGGGGAAAAAAAAAGTCAAGGATAAACAAGGATGAAACGTTTTCGGATATAATCCGACTTACCGGCAAAATTTTGATTATTGTCATCAAAGCTTAGGGAAGGGGGCGCCTCGATCACAAGGCGTTCGATCGGCACTCGATAGTGTCAATCGATGGGCAGGAATATCGGAAATAGCAGCACATGACGGGTCACACTACAGAAATACATACTATGGTCATCGAGTGGCAACGCGGCACCAACGGTGCAACAATCGATCGACAGGAAGTAGTGTGAGCAGATGACGAAAGGACGAGAATGCGGAATGCGGAAAGAAGAGTGAAGGACGGAAACAAGAGTCGATTCACTATTTAATAGTCTTAAGCTATTAGAAGAATCTCCATAGCGCAAGAAAGCCGCTGGTGGTAGGCTGCCTAAGGGGAATGCCCCGCAACCTCCGGCAAGTGATCAATCCACAGCTGATCAGTTGACGATCGCAGCAAACCCTTAAATGTTGCTTAGATCGGCAGCTAAAAAAAACTCGGAGCAATCCGAGATTCCGTTTTCTCAACCGGTGATTCCACCCGTCCCGAATAGTTTACCACCACAAAGGAATATTGAGTCCGGACTACCGGCACAAGTTGGCACTTCAGAAATACAACCTGCAGTGCCAAAACCCCACTCGATGGTTCTACTAAAGAAACAAATTTTTTGATCTCGGCTTTCCCCTGATCAAACATCATCTGATGTATTGGATTATATACAAGACAAAGCAAAGGCAAACAACATAAAAGTGGAAAAATTTAACTTTTCTTACGCTAGGGACATCTCATCTTTCAAGATAACGGTCCGTAAAGAGCTATTCTCGACCATATGTTCTGGTGATTTTTGGCCGGATAGTATGGTTGTGAAGTTCGAAGCTAAGATTAAAAACAGAAAAAAAGGTCCGTGGGAATTAAACTTCCCACACGTGGCCAGATCACTGACCCATCCTCCTCTACTACTTCTACTTCTTTATCTTCAAAAAACTAAAATCTAGGCTCACTATCTGTTATCAAAATGTAAGAAGCTTATGTAGTATGCTAACTAATTTGTATTCAGATAGCCTTTTCTTTGCATCCCATATTATTGTGTTTACAGAGACTTGGTTAAAACCGGAGATACTTAACTCTGAAGTTTTCCCAAGTATGTACACAGTATACAGGCATGATCGTCTCTCCAGGCGGGGAGGTGGAGTCCTAATTGCTGTTAGGTCTACCCTCTCGTCAGAGGTGGTACTTTTTGACGAGTTCCGTAACGTAGAATTCGTACGCGTAAAGCTGTCATTTTCTGATAGCTATGTTTATATTACGTGCTCGTACATTCCGTCGTCTTCTGAATTTCCTGAATATATAAACCATTTGTTCGCTATCCAATCCGTTTCAAATAGACTGTCCGTTAGGGACCAACTAGTTGTTCTAGGTGACTTTAATATACCAGGCACTAAGTGGTCCACAGAACAGTCGAATATTCTTCTGCCTATATCACAGCATGACTTTATTGACGGCTTGCTGGACATATCGTTGTTGCAAGTTAATTATATTCGAAATTCTCTTGGTCGTTTATTGGATCTATGCTTTCTTACAAGTGCTGAAAGTGTGTTTCTGACTAGAGTAGCACCTCTTAGTCAACCAAAAGATCCATACCATCCAACTTTTGAGGTGGCCAGATAAGTCAACCAAACGAATTCATTGTATTCGTAAGGCAAACTTTCGGATGCTAAATCTTTTTATATCTGGCTTTAATTGGTTTGATCTTTATACTTGCAACATAATGGCCGATGCCATAAATATTTTTTATACTGCAATTAAATCATTTTTCAACTCTTGTGTTCCGATGTACTATCCGTCTATCTCTAACAAACCTTCTTGGTTTAATAAAGAGTTGACACATCTAAGAAATGTTAAGTCCAGACTTTATATAAAAATTAAAACAAGAGAGAACGCTATAGTCGAGTTCCCCGACTATCTGATACCCGTTACTCAGATGGTGGAAGTGCAAAGGAGAAATTTTCACACTGACAGTTTTTGGCGGTTTGTGGGCGTTAGAGTGGGTGGTGCAAAAAGAATTTTGGCATATCGAGAGAAATTAACAAATAACAAATATGTGAAAAATATCAACAACATTTTCAAAAGTGCTTCTGCTTCTATGTCTCTGGAGTCTGCATGCTGTATCTCAACATCTCTAGCTTTTATACTTTCTGAAATCTCGACGTTCATACGGACAGACGGACATGGCCAGATCGACTCGGCTATTGATCCTGATCAAGATGTATATACTTTATATGGTCGGAAACGCTTCCTTCTGCCTGTTACATACTTTTCAACGAATTTAGTATACCCTTTTACTCTACGAGTAACGGGTATAATAAAAGCCGTCAACATAAAAGTGGAAAAAGTTAACTTTTCTTACGCTAGGGACATTTCATCTTTCAAGATAACTGTCCCTAATGAGCTATTTTCGACCATATGTTCAGGTGATTTTTGGCCGGAGTTCGAAGCTAAGATTAAAACAAGAGAGAACGCTATATTCGAGTTCCCCGACTATCTGATACCCGTAACTCAGCTTGTGGAAGTGCGATGGAAAGTCTTCAACACTGACAGTTTTTGGCGGTTTTTGGGCATTAGAGTGGGCGTGGCAAAAAGTTTTTTGGCAAATCGATAGAAATTTACAAGTCTAATACAAAAATAAAAAAATATCAAAACATTTTTCAAAAGTGTGGGCGTGGCAGTTTTGGGCGGTTTGCGGGCGTTAGAGTGGGCGTGGCAACATAAATCGGCAAACTTGCGCTGCGTCTATATCTCTGGAGTCTGTATGTTCAATCTTAACTTTCTAGCTTTAGTAGTTCCTCAAATCTCGACGTTCATACGGACAGACGAAAATGCCAGATCGACTCAGCTACTGATCCTGATCAAGAATATCCTTCTGTCTGTTACATGCTTTTCAACGAATCTAGTATACCCTTTTACTCTACGAGTAACGGGTATAAATAGGATACAGGGGCCCGTGGGAATTAAACTTCCCACACGTGGCCAGATCACTGCCCCATCCTCGCCCTCCACTTCTACTGCTACTTCTACTTCTTCTTCTTCAAAAAACTAAAATCTAGTCTTACTATCTGTTATCAAAATGTAAGAGGCTTGTGTAGTAAGCTAACTAAGTTGTATTCAGATGGCCTTTCCTTTGCATCCATTATTATTGTGTTTACAGAGATTTGGTTAAAACCGGAGATACTTAAATCTAAAGTTCCCAGGTATGTACACAGAATACAGGCATGATCGTCCATCCAGGCGGGGAGGTAGAGTCCCAATTGCTGTTAGGTCTTCCCTTACGTCAGAGGAGGTACTTTTTGACGAGTTCCGTAACGTAGAAATCGTACGCGTTAAGCTGTTACTCATAGAGTAAAAGGGTATACTAGATTCGTTGGAAAGTATGTAACATGCAGAAGGAAGCGTTTCCGACCATATAAAGTATATACATCTTGATCAGGATCAATAGCAATAATCCGTCTGTCCGTCCGTATGAACGTCGAGATCTCAGGAACTATAAAAGCTAGAAAGTTGAGATTCAGCATGCAGACTCCAGAGACATAGAAGAGCACAAGTTTGTCGATTCATGTTGCCACGCCCACTCTAACGCCCACAAGCCGTCCAAACCTAAAATGTTTTCATATTTTTATGTTTATATTATATGCTCCTTTATTCCGGCGTCTTCTGAATTTCCTCCTATATATAAAAATTTTAGTGTGCGCTCTGTGACAGTTCAGCGACGACTGACTCTTCATTTATTCAGCAAGTGTGTGTGTACTGTTTACACTCGCGACTCCTATAATTAGGTTCTTACATTCCAATATTGCAATGGGACTTATACTACTATGCTTATATACAATTACTACTACTACTACTTCAGCTCGGCCATCCTGATATTTAGGATCTCCTGATCCTCGCCGCTCTACTTCTTGTAATTATTACATTTTCGTTACTTATTTCAGTGCTTGTTACATTTGGTTTGGTTTTCTTTTTTACATTTACTTTAGACTTTTGTTTTTCTTTATCATTTTTCTTATCTATATTTTTATTATTTGATACCGAATTCTTTTCTCGAAGCCATGGTTTAATATTATGAGCCGCCCATATTCCATCGTATGGTTTTTGTGTCAACTGAAAACCTTCCACATCTTTGATACAATATTTATCATTGTCTAGTACTTTGGCGATTTCATAGGGGCCTTTATATTTGGTTATTAATTTCCTAGGCGCTCCAATTGTTGAATCAAAATTCTTGACCACAACGTAGTCTCCTAATTTGTATTTATTTGCTTCTAGTCGTTTAGCGTCAACATATTTCTTGTTATAGTTCTGTACTTTTTCTTGCGAAACTTCTCTATTTTTTCTAATTTTCTCTAAATTAATTTCTTTTCTTTTTAGTATTGACTCCAATACATTTTATTTTACACAATCTAGCATTTTTCCTTTTTGATTCACTCCAAACAGCATTATACTTGGGTGCTCACTTATGCTTCTGTGCTTTGTATTATTCATTGCATACTCTACTTCTTCCAAAACTTTGTGCCACTGTGCGTTTTTTTCTACATCTACGAGCTTACTAATCATGGTTCCTAGGTCTCTATTTATTCGCTCAACTTGTCCATTTGCTTGTGGTGAGCCTGTTGCAATTTTGACGTGCTTAATGTTTCTTGATTCCAAAAATTCTTCGAACATATCTGATGTAAAACATGTCCCTCTGTCTGAAACAATGGTCGTTGGTCTGCTATACGCTCTAAAATAATCACTTAAGGCTTCCATTGCTTCCTTTGAGTTTGTTGATTTCGCTGGATACAATCTCACAAACTTTGTGCATCCATCAACAATTACTAATACATGTTTTTTCGTAGAATTCTTTTGATTTACCGGAACATAGTGATCTATATGTATGACTTCGAATGGTGTATTTCCCTTAACAGTTCCTTCTTGCTTACCATTTCTTCCTTGAAGAGCTATACATTTTAGACAGTTCTTAACATGTTCATCTGCTTTACTTCTAACATTTGGAAACCAATAACTTTTACCGACCATTTCCGTAACTTTGTCTTTCCCTACATGGCCTAACTCATTGTGGTATTTATACAATACGTGTAACAATAACTTATCATTTACTTTTTTGTAAATCACACCATTTCGCATTTCATATAATTCGCTTTCTTCTTTACTTAGCATTTCTTTAATCTTTCTCAACTTCTCGTCTCTGTTTAGGCATATAACTAAATTGTCCCCGAACGTATTTTCCTCTATTACCAAAATCGTATTACATCTACTAAGAGCATCAACGTGTTTCATTCTAGTTCCTGATCTATGCTCTAGTTTATACAAATAATTCTGTAATTCCGAGGCCCATCTTGCTATTCTTGGGTTCAAGTTCTTTTTATTCAACGTCATTGTGAGGGAATTACAGTCTGTTACTATTTTGAATTCAATTCCTTGTAGGTACACTCTAAACCTTTTTAATGTATATATTACTGCCAGTGCCAAACAAGAGAGAACGCTATAGTCGAGTTCCCCGACTATCTGATACCCGTTACTCAGCTATTCGAAGTGCGAAGGAGAGTCTTCAGCACATACAGTTTTTGGTGGTTTTGTGGGCGTGGCAAAAAGTTTTTTGGCAAATCGATAGAAATTTACAAGACTAATACAAAAATGAAAAAATATCAATACATTTTTCAAATGTGTGGGCGTGGCAGCTTTGGGCGGTTTGTGGGCGTTAGAGAGGGCGTGGAAAAAAGTTTTTTGGCAAATCGTTAGAAATTTACAAGACTAATACAAAAATGAAAAAATATCGAAACATTTTTCAAAAGTGTGGACGTGGCAGTTTTAGGCGGTTTGTGGGCGTTAGAGTGGGCGTGGCAACATGAATCGACAAACTTGCGCTGCGTCTATGTCCCTGGAGTCTGTATGCTTAATCTTAACTTTCTAGCTTTTGTAGTTCCTGAGATCTCGACGTTCATACGGACAGACGGCCAGACGGACAGACGGACGGACAGACGGACATGGCCAGATCGACTCGGCTACTGATCCTGATCAAGAATATATATACTTTATATGGTCGGAAACACTTCCTTCTGCCTGTTACATACTTTTCAACGAATTTAGTATACCCTTTTACTCTACGAGTAACGGGTATAAATACCGGTTCTCAATCTATATTTTTTAAATATGTAAGTGCTCGGTTAAATTTTACCGTGCTTAATGCTCAGTGTTATAAGAATTATTTAAACCCTTCCTCGCAATTTTTTGAAAATACTGCGGTAACATCGGATCAGGCAATAGCCGATCTATTTGCCTAGTTTTTTCAAACCACATATTCTACGTAACCTCATTCCGAACAGCCTTACTCTTACGCAGTATCAAAGTCGAATTTAATATTTTGTCCCACTCTAAACGAAAGCTCACTGCTTTATGATCTTCAGCGAGTTAAGCCTGTCTATTCGCCATTTATTGAAACTGTTAAACTTATCTCTGGAATCTTCACAGTTCCCCCATATATGGAAGGAGTCCTTTTTGATCCCCCTCCATAAAAAAGGTAGCAAATCGGATGCAAGCAATTACAGAGGAATCCCAAAATTTTCTGCTATCCCTAAGCTTTTTGAAAACGTTATCACTCCTCATTTGCAGCACCTTTGTAAGTCAATTATATCACCATGTCAGCAAGGATTAATGAAATGCAGATCAACAACTACTAACCTTCTGGAGCTAACCTCCTTCGTAGTACAGGGCTTCAAAAATAATCTTCAAACATATGTCATCAATACAGATTTTAGTAAAGCATTCGAATCGGTTAATCATTCACTTTTAGTAAGGAAACTTGATTTATTAGGTTTCCCTGTTGATCTCCTAAATTGGATTCTAAGTTATCTGAATTTCAGGACGCAACGGGTCCTCTTTAAAAATTGTCTTTCTTGTATTCTCCGAGTCACATCCGGTGTCCCACAAGGGAGCCACCTAGGTCCTAGGTCGCCATTTGGACTTACAATCCGATCTAGATTGCTTTCAAATGTTGATGATCTGGGTGATCTTCTGGACCCTAAACTTAAATTTTCAGACCATAATTCGTCTATTGTCAACAAGCCCAGGGGTGTGCTCGGTTTTATAAAACGGTGGTCAGAGGAATTTGATGATCCTTACATGACCAAAACCTTATTCATATCTCTAGTCCGTCCGATTCTTGAGTATGGATCACCTGTTTGGAGTCCACAATATGAAGTTTACTCGGACCGCATTGAATCGGTTCAAAAGAACTTCTTACTTAACTTCTTAGACCGACTAGTATATATATATTTCCCCGTCCTTTACTGTCTTCTACATCGCGGTTATCTTCCCGTGATTCGAGCCGTACGATACATGGCGGCGCCCCTCGATCGGTTGGGCGGGAGGTGTAGCCGTGGGACTCGCGCGAAAAATAAAAAATCACATCGACGTAATGCTTCTCACGAAAACCCACCTTAAAAACAAATACAACTTTTAAATAAATGGCTACCTTTTTAACGGTACGAATCAACCCGATGGTAAAGATAAAAATCGATAGAAATTTACAAGACTAATACAAAAATGAAAAAATATCAATACATTTTTCAAAAGTGTGGGCGTGGCAGCTTTGGGCGGTTAGAGAGGGCGTGGAAAAAAAGTTTTTTGGCAAATCGTTAGAAATTTACAAGACTAATATAAAAATGAAAAAATATCGAAACATTTTTCAAAAGTGTGGACGTGGCAGTTTTAGGCGGTTTGTGGGCGTTAGAGTGGGCGTGGCAACATGAATCGACAAACTTGCGCTGCTACTATGTCCCTGGAGTCTGTATGCTTAATCTTAACTTTCTAGCTTTTGTAGTTCCTGAGATCTCGACGTTCATACGGACAGACGGCCAGACGGACAGACGGACGGACAGACGGACATGGCCAGATCGACTCGGCTACTGATCCTGATCAAGAATATATATACTTTATATGGTCGGAAACACTTCCTTCTGCCTGTTACATACTTTTCAACGAATTTAGTATACCCTTTTACTCTACGAGTAACGGGTATAAATACCGGTTCTCAATCTTTATTTTTTAAATATGTAAGTGCTCGGTTAAATTTTACCGTGCTTAATGCTCAGTGTTATAAGAATTATTTAAACCGTTGTAAGTTCCAGTTAGCACAGGATCCCACACAGTTTTATAATTTCGTTAACACTAAGCGCAAAACAACCACTTACCCTTCCTCGCAATTTTTTGAAAATACTGCGGTAACATCGGATCAGGCAATAGCCGATCTATTTGCCTAGTTTTTTCAAACCACATATTCTACGTTACCTCATTCCGAACAGCCTTACTCTTACGCAGTATCAAAGTCGAATTTAATATTTTGTCCCACTCTAAACGAAAGCTCACTGCTTTATGATCTTCAGCGAGTTAAGCCTGTCTATTCGCCAGGTCCCGACGGAATTTCTAGCTGTGTGCTTGTCTTTATTGAAACTGTTAAACTTATCTCTGGAATCTTCACAGTTCCCCCATATATGGAAGGAGTCCTTTGTGATCCCCCTCCATAAAAAAGGTAGCAAATCGGATGCAAGCAATTACAGAGGAATCCCAAAATTGTCTGCTATCCCTAAGCTTTTTGAAAACGTTATCACTCCTCATTTGCAGCACCTTTGTAAGTCAATTATATCACCATGTCAGCAAGGATTAATGAAATGCAGATCAACAACTACTAACCTTCTGGAGCTAACCTCCTTCGTAGTACAGGGCTTCAAAAATAATCTTCAAACATATGTCATCAATACAGATTTTAGTAAAGCATTCGAATCGGTTAATCATTCACTTTTAGTAAGGAAACTTGATTTATTAGGTTTCCCTGTTGATCTCCTAAATTGGATTCTAAGTTATCTGAATGGCAGGACGCAACGGGTCCTCTTTAAAAATTGTCTTCCTTGTATTCTCCGAGTCACATCCGGTGTCCCACAAGGGAGCCACCTAGGTCCTAGGTCGCCATTTGGACTTACAATCCGATCTAGATTGCTTTCAAATGTTGATGATCTGGGTGATCTTCTGGACCCTAAACTTAAATTTTCAGACCATAATTCGTCTATTGTCAACAAGCCCAGGGGTGTGCTCGGTTTTATAAAACGGTGGTCAGAGGAATTTGATGATCCTTACATGACCAAAACCTTATTCATATCTCTAGTCCGTCCCATTCTTGAGTATGGATCACCTGTTTGGAGTCCACAATATGAAGTTTACTCGGACCGCATTGAATCGGTTCAAAAGAACTTCTTACTTAACTTCTTAGATCTGACTAGTATATATATATTTCCCCGTCCTTTACTGTCTTCTACATCGCGGTTATCTTCCCGTGATTCGAGCCGTACGATACATGGCGGCGCCCCTCGATCGGTTGGGCGGGAGGTGTAGCCGTGGGACTCGCGCGAAAAATAAAAAATCACATCGACGTAATGCTTCTCACGAAAACCCACCTTAAAAACAAATACAACTTTTAAATAAATGGCTACCTTTTTAACGGTACGAATCAACCCGATGGTAAAGCCAATGGAGGGGCAGGGATCCATGTATGGAGTAGCATGAGACATCAATATCACAATGGATTTTCTGAAAGTTATCTGCAGGCCACATCTTTAAACATACAGATTTATATTGTATATTGTACGTATATTGTCACCCCCGTTTCAAGATAAAAGAAGATCAATTCCTTACTTTTTTAAAATCTTTTGAATTGGTACCTACTAATATTTCCGGTGGCCAACGCCACCGGAAATAAAAAAGCTTCGCATTATGTGGGAGCAGTTACGCAGCTACGTCTAACGGTGTCTCCCTTAACACGATGTTGCTGTTTTCATAGATCCTGACACGCAAACTCGGGAGAACAACGTCATGTATGTAATGACCTTCGGAGCTAGCTACTCCCCAAGCTGTGCGCAATTTGTGAAAAACAAAAATGCCAAAGAATTCGAGAAACAATACCCAAGAGCCGTAAAATGCATACTAGAAAACCACTATGTAGATGACATGTTGGATAGCGTTGAAACAGAAGAAGAAACAATTAACCTGGCCAAGACCGTCCACCACATACACCTAAAAGTAGGATTCCAGATAAGCAAATGGGTTTCTAACTCCCGTAAGGTCCTGAAGGCACGTACAACGATACCACGGGATGATGGCGATGTGCGCTCTATTCGCTTACACAGAGAAAGTGCTCGGATTGTGGTGGGATACGAATGACGACATGATAGAATACCGTGTATCCCCTCGATATAAACAAGGGGAAATAGTCCAAGAAAAGCGTTGCCCTACTAAACAAGAGTTTTTTATCATGATGATGTCAATCTATGATCCGCTTGGACTCCTTTCATTCTACGTGATGTATGCTAAAATAGTGTTTCATGAAATCTGGCGATCGGGATGCCAGTGGGACGATCCCATTTGTGAGGAAGAATGGAATAAATGGAAACGCCGGCTTCAACACTTCCCTGACGTTGAGAAAATGTCTATCCCCAGATGCACTTTGATTAGGCACTTGTTTGGGAAAGTCACTGCTGTTATTTTGTCTTTGTTGATATCCACAAAAAAAAAAAATTACTTATTCTTAGTTTATTTGCTTGGCCGGCTTTTATGTTATGATCGGTAGTAGGCATGTGTCTTGTCTCAATAAATTCGAGCTTCCCAACTCCAGCTGCCGACATACACGCCCAAACCATGACGCTGCCACCGCCGTGCTTGACTGTGGCTTTTAAATTCTTGGCTTGCAGCTCTGTATTTGGTTTTCGCCACACATATGATGCTTCATCTAAGCCAAAAATATTAAACTTTGACTCATCAGCGAATATAACTGTGTTCCAAAAAGCTGAATCCATTTTTAAATGCTCTTTAGCAAACTTTAAACGTGCCTTAATGTTTTTAGCACTTATAAATGCTTTATTCCGTGCAATTCTACCATTTAAATAATGTTTACGGAGCACACGCCGAATTTTTTCCGGGTGGCAAGACTTTCCTAACTCGGCTTCTATTTGGTTGGCAATTTTTAGAGCCGAGAATCTGGGATTTTCCCGTATTTTCCGGACGATATGCCGCTCGTCCGCCTGATTAAAAATTTTGTTGGGAGCTTTCCTTCCCTTGTCGTGCGTTCTATTTTCTCGGACGAAACGATAAATTATGCTTTGGACTGTAGAATCACTAAGCGAAACCTTTTCAGCAATTTTCCTGCGCGAATGTCCATTTTTAAAATGTCTTAATACAAGCTCCCGCTGTTCTAAAGTTGTACGTGGACCCATATTGCCAAACGATTTTTTTTGCACGATCTTTGGCAGAGAACTATCCAAAATCAAACTTGACTGCATAGCAAAAAAAAGACAAAGGCATAAAAAAAAAACGCTACTTTGCGAAGTAACGGAAAATTGCAAAGCTTTAAAGCAGCTGGTTGAAAAAAGCTGTTGCATTGTTTTGAGGTACATTTTCATTATTAATTCTTTAAAAAATACTACCAAAATAATTAAAAATAAAATAAGTTAATAAATAATATCTTGAAACATACAAGAAATATGTTGCGTTTAAATTTTGTCGATAACATTTTTAGTTCAGCTTTTACAGACCGTTGAAGTTTCAGATAGACGCTGGTTGAAATAAGCTGTGAGCCACTGTATGCCTGAGTACAGCTTACTCTAAGAACAGCAGCCGACCAAATAAGTTCAAGTCAAGTGCGTGAAATAAATTTATATATTTTGCTGAAAAAATTATATACTGAAGTTTATGTATAAAAATACATTTTAATATAATAATATCAGTTCAAAACCGGCAAACATACGCATAAAATTAATTTCTGTGAATTTCAAGTGCATTTATAAAAAGTGGCCAGGTATGAAATTGCTTATTTTCTTATGAACAATTTATAACCAAATTTTATCTCAGTACCTATTTAGTTCCAGTGCCTTCTTATATAATATATATTGTTTGGAGAAAATTCCTGCATGTTTATAGCAGATTTTTGATGTTTGTTCATTTAAAACCATGCACTTAAAGTATTGTGAAAAGGTGCTCCCATGAATTATAGAGTAGGCAAGAACCCCGCCACATCCGTCGAGCTAGTTAGAGCAAATGCTAGACTGCACACTACAAAATACGGCTGTACAGTATTCTCCATTTTCGAAAGCAGTTCTTATTTCCGCTGTTCTGTGGCTTTTCTCAATTATTCCGTGATTTTCACGAAAACCAAATTGATGAGCTGGGACTGAGTCGATCCAGATTCCCAGTAAAAGCTACGATGCAACTAGCACGCTTTTTAACATCTGGCTTGTAGATTGGCGCATACGAGTAAACGAACAAAAATACAAGCAGGTTACGTTTATCCCAAACAAACAGGGCTGCCCGCTCTTGGTTATGAACCACACGCGCATCCCACAAGCTGATGACGTAACATATTTAGGTATTCATCTGGACCAGCAGCTCACCTGGCAAAAACACATTGGCGACATAGACGACTAGGACGACGCATCTAAAACTGAAAGCAAAGGATCTACACTGGCTTATAAACTTTCGTTCTCCCCTAAGCCTGGAGTACAAAGGCTTTTTGTGTAACTCCGTTCTAAAACCCATATGGAATATGGCTCGGAGCTATGGGACAATGCATCGAGAAGCAACGTCGACATAGTACAACGATCACAGTCTAGGATTCTGAGAATCACAACTGAAGCTCCATGGCATCTTGGGAACGAGAATATACACAGAGCCCTTCAAATAAATCTTGCCATTGAGACCATATCAGAGAAAATGTAAAATACAAGGAAAAAGTAATCGGCACAGCTGAGGTACAGACAAATAAAGATGCCGTAATTTATAACAAACGTCATATGCAACTTTAGTCCATAATCAACCGCTTATACCACATACGCTGATAAACGACCGGTGTATTTGCTAGAGCAGGAAATGTCAACATTTCGCCAAGGGAATTTGACCCTGTTTCAATACTATGACGAGGTAGAGAAAAAACTTTAGACTATCATGACATACGACAGCTTTGTAGCTGCAGCACTGAACGAAAGGTATAGAGCGTGCGCGTCCGCATAATGAATTCTGCAACCAGAAAGTCCTTAATCGACGCGCTCTTTTCTGCAAGCCCATCCGATCTTCCTTCCGCACTAGCAATATCCCAACGAATAATGTTTGCTAGTAACTTCGAACAAAGCATTTCAGAAAAAAAAAAAAAGCCGAAAAGAGCGTGCGCATCCGCATAATTTATTCAGGAACCAGAAAGTCCTTAAGGGACGCACTTTGTCCGATCTTCCTTTCGCACTAGCAATATCCCAAGAAGTCAAGGCTAACCACGAACGAATAATGTTAGGAATAATTTAAGAAAAAACAAGAGAGAACGCTATAGTCGAGTTCCCCGATTATCTGATACCCGTTACTCAACTAGTGGAATAGCGAAGGAGAGTCTTCAGCACTGACAGTTTTTGGCGGTTTGTGGGCGTTAGAGTGGGCGTGGCAAAAATTTTTTTTGCAAATCGATAGAAATTTACAAGACTAATACAAAAATGAAAAAATATCAAAACATTTTTTAAAAGTGTGGGCGTGGCAGTTTTGGGCGGTTTGTGGGCGTTAGAGTGGGCGTGGCAACATGAATCGACAATCTTGCGCTGCGTCTATGTCTCTGGAGTCTGTATGCTTAGTCTCAACTTTCTACCTTTTGTAGTTCCTGAGATCTCGACGTTCATACGGACGGACAGACGGACATGGCCAGATCGACTCGGCTATTGATCCTGATCAAGAATATATATACTTTATATGATCGGAAACGCTTCCTTCTGCCTGTTACATACTTTTCAACGAATCTAGTATACCCTTTTACTCTACGAGTAACGGGTATAATTAAAAAGCCGAAATTAAAAACTCAAGGAAAGGAACATATCAAGAGATACTATATATATATATATATACATATTTTCATTTTAAAATCCCTTATTTTAATAAAAGACAGGGACAGCCACCTTAATAATAGCAAGTCCAACCAATGGACACCGATAACTTTTTATGTTTGGGACAACCTGCTCAAAACCCACCAGACCGTAAACCCTATGAACAAACTAACAGCACTCATATACCTATACATGCGTGCATTGTTCCTATAGTATAGAAATACAGTGTTCCTTTGTTCAACAGGCTTTCTCAATGCATGCATATTTAAAAATGTTTTTAAAATACATTTTCATGCTTCTACTCTTCGAAGTTCTTGGTCAAGTTATCTGCCAACATTTCATTCGGGAATTTATTTTTTAACATCACTAACATCCTTTAAAACATCCTTTTTAACATCCTTACCAAATGATATCTTATATATATGCATTGTTCTGGATAGGACAGGATTCTTGGTTTATGCCTGTGCCCTCAGATTGTCACCATGCACGATGAACGGAGTATCGTTGTCTCCACAGCTTATTTCAAGGAACAGCTTTTGCATGACATTAGCCTCTTTAAATGCGGCCGAAGTGTCATGAACTTAGCCTCAGTACAGCAAAGCGCTACTCTCCGTTGATTTTCCGAACGCCAAGAAATCAGACCACCAGCCAGAAAATAGGTGTACCCACTGTAAGACTTCTTGCCAATCCTATCACCTGCCCAATCCGCGTCTACAAATCCACAGAAAGGTTGACCGCACTGTTTATAGTGTAGCCTAATGTTAACTGTTGATGCACGGATTTTGGTTCCGTTGAGCCAGCTTTGATACCGAGTTCAAGATGTCTGGTCTTGTTGTAATAGCTAGCCACATTGTGAAATAATATGACTTTGAAGGTTCACAAATAAAACCAGCCAGAATTTTAAGCAGGAAGAAGTTCAACTACACTTGTTGAGTCAGACGGAATACAACAGAAAAAATGCTGTGTGACAATAAAAGAGGGTCCGATGACCAGGTCATCGGCCGCAATCGTTAACATAGAAATTTTACTTCAGTAACGGGCACAGTTCATCAGCAATGTATTTACTCCCAAAATAGGGGAAATAGAACTCTCAGGTGACCGGAGTAGTCCAAAGAAAGCCAAGAAAGCCGTATAAACAGACCTAAGCCCCCCGATAAAATATACATTCTCGGGAGGTTTCATTCTAAGGAGGAGATCTTCTAAATTAGGCGTCCGTGAAAGTAATCGACCACAAAGACGAACAGCGCACTCTTGATTCCATAGCGGTGCTCTTGGTGTTTCTGGCAATATTGAGATTAGTAAAGACCTGCAAGCGATTAGGGCAGCGGCGTCATGACCATCACCATACATTGGAAAAGATTGTATCCAGCATCTCGCAGTCTCAATCATCCCCCTCATCGTGAAAGGCGGAGTCCGCTTAGCATATATAAGCAGTGCAGTGACAATAAATATCAGATAATTAATCTCGCATCACTACGGTCGAGCATAAAACAACCGGCAAAACAAGCAAACAAAAATAGTGAACTTATGCATTTTTTTAAATGCCAGCACAAACAAAGTATCCACAATAACTTCCAAAACAAGTGCGGAATTCAAGTAAATTGTGAATCATAGGCCGGAGCGTGCCGCAGGGATACACACATACCAACATACACGTATATATACATGTATGTCTAGATAGGCAATCATTACTTTGTTTACTTTTTATACCCGTTACTCGTAGAGTAAAAGGGTATACTAGATTCGTTGAAAAGTATGTAACAGGCAGAAGGAAGCGTTTCCGACCATATAAAGTATATATATTCTTGATCAGGATCAGTAGCCGAGTCGATCTGGCCATGTCCGTCTGTCCGTCCGTCTGTCTGTCCGTCTGTCCGTCTGTCTGTCCGTCCGTATGAACGTCGAGATCTCAGGAACTACAAAAGATAGAAAGTTGAGATTAAGCATACAGACTCCAGGGACATAGACGCTGCGCAAGTTTGTCGATTCACGTTGCCACGCCACTCTAACGCCCACAAACCGCCTAAAACTGCCACGCCCACACTTTTGAAAAAGGTTTTGATATTTTTTCATTTTTGTATTAGTCTTGTAATTTTCTATCGATTTGCTAAAAAACTTTTTGCCACGCCCACTATAACGCCTACAAACCGCCAAAAACTGCCACGCCCACACTTTTGAAAAATGTTTTGATATTTTTTCATTTTTGTATTAGTCTTGTAAATTTTTATCGATTTCCCGAAAAACTTTTTGCCACGCCCACTCTAACGCCCACAAACCGCCAAAAACTCTCCTTCGCACTTCCAGTATATATATCCAGAATATATATGTATGTATAATTCCATCAGCATGTCTAGTAACACACAGAATCCAACGCGTCGAGATCTTATCACTCAGGATTAAAGTGGAATAATTTTCACTATATTTTTATATATACATATATTCTCGTGCCAACTTCGTTTTCTTACGATGAGTATATATATATTTTTATAATAGTGGTAATCAAAAAGTATTAGGCATAAAAGATATTTTATTGTAAGCCTTTTCTAGGCAATGTATTTCATTGATACAAATATATGTTTAGTATTGGTGAAAATAAAAAAACTTTTTCAGCGGAGAGTATCAGTCGTTTTTGATATACAAAGACAAGAGCCCTAAGAGCGACGTTTGTAGTCGTGCATAGCCAACAATTTGAGTTTTTAACTTATAGCTTTTTTATACTAGCCATTAATTTTTATATTACACAATGCACTAGCCAGCAATATATTATATTAATCAATTACGATATGATATGTGACAACAGTAACCCAACTTCTAGCTAAGCGCCAACAATCACCAATAGGTTCGAGCTTCTGGAAGATAACACTGACGTCCTGTCATTATAGCCATCAGAAATGGCAAAAAAGAAGCCAAAACCTCCACCAATTTTTATCAGTAAGAAGAGCTCAAAGGCTCTAGTGAATCAACTGGTTGACCTCATTGGAAAGAACAATTTTTACATAACTCCGTTGTTGGGGGCTGGGGGTGGCTGGCCTGGAATTTTCCGGTATGCTGAAATGTAAAACACTCGAACAGGCGAACACTTGACTTTTAATAATTGCGCGGGCACGACCGGGCGGTGCTTATTCAGCGAATACAAATGAGAGACTAATGCTTATACTAATTAGCTAAGCTCTCCCGAGTGCAGCGGAGACTCTAATTTGAGCTGCCACGGGACAGTTCTCGCCCCGTAACCTGGACATTTCGCCCCCCTTGCAATCAGTGGGGTTGCAACATATCCATCCTACGGCACGCTGCAGGCACCGGACACAATCCACCCAAAAACTGTTTTCTGGGCGACCGTAATTCCCTCGTCGAAGGTCAGGAATCCGGATTGGATGACCTTTGGATAAAAATCTGCTCCCAAGACCATGGAGACGGTAGCAGGCCGATGGAACTGGTCATCAGCCAGCATGATGTGCTGGAACTTGGACACCACTGTGTCGCTCAATGCCCGGACAGGTCTGCGGATCCGCACACTGGCTAGATCTTGAGCACGACCTCCAGCTTCGTTCCCGCGTCGACCCTGGAGCGAATCGTCGTCGTACAGACCTTCTCGCCGCCAACACTGGTCATCGGTAACGTAAAGGCTGACGCCAACGAAGCGTCGATGCAGCTCATGGGGGTGCACGGATCGATGAGTGATGCGGTCTCGAAGGTCTTCGTCCCGGTCTCCAACTTGACCAGCGCGGTCGGAAGGATGTTCACGCTGTGGCGTTGCAGCAGCGACGAGAGCGATGGGCCTGGCGTGGTCGATTCCGGGCGTTGTGCCGGTGACCTCCTACGCTGAGTTGGCGGATTTTGCTGGCGGGAACGCGACGACGAGCTAACCTGCTCGTGCATGTGGAGCAGCGTGTGGTGGGTTTGGTCGCACTTCCTGCAACGATCACCGCATCGGCAGTCTCCTGTGGAATGCTCGTGAGCGAGGCAATTGGCGCACTATTTGTTGATGAGGACTGCTCGCAGACGTTTTTTAGCGCTGAGCTTTAGGAACCTCGCGCACTTCCGAAGAGGATGGATGCCGCGGCAGACTCGGCAACGGTAGGATTGAATACTTCGGGTACGTCTGCTCTCCAAGGCACGAGCATTGCGTGCGTTTTGTTAACGAGGGGCCATGCTGCGGGTAGTTGAATGTCGAAAGGAGATCGAAAACGAAATGAAAAAGAATGGATGATTAGTGCTAGTGAACTACAAATAAGGACGAGAGATTCGGAAGACTCCGTCGGCAAAAGCACCACTTTTGCCACAAATTAGTGTCTTAAAACTTTTTACGCCTGCTTCCCAAAGGCCTCCCATATGTGATGCCCCTGGAAGAATAAATCACCATTGCATCTCTTGATGACATTCGTCACCGACTCTTTTACGGCCTGAAGGAAATCGCGGGAAAGCAGGGTGGCAGCGCCAACAAAGGTTTTGCCATTGTCTGACTGGACTTGACGTGGACACCCTCTTCTGGATACAAAACGAAATTTTTCGGTCGTTAAGTCAGATGTAGGCTTTAAATGGATGGCCTTGGTGGAGAAACAAACAAAAACTAACACATACCCCTTTGTGACAATACATGCTCTTCCCGTATAGTTCTTTATATCGAACGGACCGGCGTAATCCATGCCAGTATACGTGAATGGTCGGGAGAACGATGCTCTTTCTTTGGGCAGGACACCCATCAGTTGGCATTGCAACCGCTTTTTGTGGATCACACATACCTTGCACGAATTTACTACTGCTTTCATCAGGTTCTTAATTCTCGGAATCCAGTATTTCGACCGGATAAGGCGCACCATTAACTGGTTACCACCATGGAAAGTTATGCGATGTGTGAAATTCGCAAGGAGGCGAGAAAGCAGGCAGTTATACGGAAGAATCACTGGATGCCGTTCATTGTACTGATCAGTCCTTGCGGATCTAGAAAAGGGTTCATGCTTAGGATGGAACTGGAACTTGGCACTGGACGCTTTTCACTTAGGCAGTGATACTCCACAGGAAATTCTCTGCGCTGAGCGTTCGAAATTAGGAACCGCTCGGCGGCGGCGATTTCAGTGGCCAGCAAATGCACATCAGATGGAAATGTCTGCTTCCTGCACCGCATGGAAAAACGTTCCAACAACTCTTCAGAAGGAGCTTTTGCGAGATGGACTTTCAGAGCACGCTTTTCCAGATCGGTCACCGGAGCGTTGTCGACCTGGGCCTGGGCGATCTTCTTCACCCTATTGGCTAAAAATGTGGTCCACTGGTACGCTGGCTTGCTTAACCATGCAAGCACTATTGTTTAGTCCGCCCAGCAGTAAAGTTCGGAATTGATCGTAGGCATCTGAGGAATGATGGCTGCAGCCATTTCCGAAAGCAATAACGCTCCGCACAGCTCTAGTCTTGGGAGCGAAACCGTTTTGACTGGTGCTACCCGGGTCTTCGCGGTTAGGAGTTGCACCATAATGGTGCTGCCCACTTCTACGCGGACATATATTGCCGCCCCATAAGCCTTTTGCGATGCATCGCAAAAGCCATGATGCTCGACCTTGAAATCGGGATGAAACGGGAGCCAGCGTGGAATGCGTATCTGCTCTAAAACCATCGCTGAAAAAGCTGGAATGTCTTCGTCCCACCCAAGCTCCTGTAGCCAAAACTCCTGCATGAAAATGTTAGCTCGAACGATAAACGGCGCAAACCAGCCTGCAGGGACGAAAAATTTGGCAATTTGGGACAGGACTTGGCGTTTTGTGAAGGACGTTTCAATAGCCAGCTCTGGCGGAACGAAGAAGAACTCGTCGGAAGTTGCCTTCCAGCGAATACCGAGGGTTTTGGCAGTGCTTTCTGCATCGATCTCGAGAAAATCAGTATTTAAGAGATGGTTGCTCTGAATGGCCGCTAAAACTTCCTTTTGGTTGTAGGTCCATTTCCTCAATGGAAATCCGGCGGAATGCAAAGCGTCTTGGAGCGCTTGCACCATGAGCTGAGCTTCTTCCGTGGAGTCCGCTCCGGCATGAAATTTCGAATGATATTGCTAGCTTTTGGATGGCTGAGTTCTACGTCAGCTGCTAGCTGCTGCAGTACTCGAATGGCCAGGAAAGGCGCGCGACTTCAAAGGTTACTGTTTTCAATTCGAAATCTCTGATTTCCCCTCTATTATTTCGGAAAAGTATTCGTTGAAATGGAGTGTGCTTCGAATCTACCCAGACTTGCCGATACATTTTTTCGATATCGGCGCTAAACACGTATCGGAAATAGCACCACTTCAGAAATTGAATGGTTAAGTCGGACTGTAAGACAGGGCCAGCATGAAGGATATCATTTAAACTTGTACCACTCGATGAAGGGCTGGAGGCATTGAATACTACACGGAGTTTAGTAGTTAAGCTCTTCGGTTTTACGACGGCGTGATGTGTCAGATAATAGGCGTTGCAATCATGGGTAGGAAGAACTTGTCGCATGTGCTTTAAGTGGAGATATTCCTGGATCACCGAATCGTATCTCGCTTTTAAGGCCTCATCTCTTTTTAGACTTTGCTCATTTCTTAAAAACGGAGCCAACGCGAAAGACCTGGAATGCCCTAAACCGATATGTTATGGGTCGCGAAAAGGCAGAGTAACGACATATTTGCCGCACTCGCCCTCGTGGTCGTTTGAAGGAAATTCTTCTCGCACATGGAATCCGATCGAATCAGATCGGCAATTACATGGAATGGAAATTTCGTACTTATAATAATTTGTTCGCTGGTGGACAAACTTGAAAATCCAGGTGATCTGTCTCGAATGGATGGGGGTTGCTGTCCTGGAATTTTCCAAATCGGCTGAAATAGAAAACACTCGAAAGAGCGAACACTTGACTTTTCTTAATTGCGCGGGCGCGACCGGGCGTATGTTTATTCGTTAGTAATAGTTTTTACACTGAAGCTTATTCTAATTAGCTAGGCTCTGAAGAGCGAGAGAGCGTGAGAGGGAGCGGAGAGCGGGTGACAGTCCAAACCCCGTAACTTGGACAATATTTATTCGTAATTTAATAATTTATTAGCGGAGATTAGTTCCTGGGAAAATGGCAGATAATATACGTATACGGAATATGGGCATGCATGCATATGTATGGGAACAGTAAAGCATAGAGAAATGGACTGTATTTATTGTCTGTAAAAGGACAGAAAAATTATGTGGAGAAAAACCAAGATGAGAAAAAAAAATATCGCAAACGCGGCGGACTGTCCGGCGAACAAGGGAATTCTCGAAGACAGTGCACACAAGTTGGCCAATATTAATTATGCATTTTTTTTCTCACCACACGATTTCTCTTTTTACTTTGCAAATTCGCGGAGTTAGAATTGCGTCGACATATAATTGTGTACATATGTATTGGGATGTATGGGATGAATATATATATATATATATTTTTTTTTTTTTTACGCGCGAGTCCCACGGCCACACGTCTCGCCCAACCGACCGAGGGGCGCTGCCGTGTATCGTACGGCTCGAATCGCGGGAAGATAGACGCGATATAGAAGACAGTAAAGGACGAGGAAATATATGTATACTAGTAGTAATATCGAAGAATTCGTTAAGTACGTTAGTATTGATCGCTTTAAAAACGGCAGAGAGTCAGAATTAGAGATAATAGGATAGAATCTATTATAGTCAGAACATAATACTCTGTAGGGATCATGGAACTCATAGTTAGATCTACAATGATTTAAAATTAGAGGTACGTAATTTCTAGTAAATCTGCTTGGAACAGTGAAGTTTAGCCGACTAACCAAGTCGGGACTATCCACTTCACCACGAATAAGGTTAAAAATAAAGACTGTTCCAAGCATCGTTCTACGGTTAGCTAAGGAGGGTAAGTTAATTAACATTAATCTACTCGAATAAAGAGGTAATCTAAGGTTTGCATCCCAATTAAGGCGCCGTAAGTCAAAAAGTAAGAAGTTCTTTTAAACCGATTCAATGCGGTCCGAGTAAACTTCATATTGTAGACTCCAATCAGGTGATCCATACTCAAGGATCGGACGGACTAGAGAAATAAATAAGGTTTTGGTCATGTAAGGATCATCAAATTCCTTTGACCACCGTTTTATAAAACCAAGCACACGCGAATGATTTATTATTAAGGGAAGGTCGTTAATAAATAAGGTAAAACGGAGCGGACCTAGGTGGCTCCCTTGTGGGACACCGGATGTGACTCGGAGAATACAAGAAAGACAATTTTTAAAGAGGACCCGTTGCGTCCTGCCATTCAGATAACTTAGAATTCAATTTAGGAGATCAACAGGAAAACCTAATAAATCAAGTTTTTTTATTAAAAGTGAGTGATTAACAGAGTCGAATGCTTTAATAAATCCGTATAAATGACATCTGTTTGAATATTATTTTTGAAACCCTGTACTACGAAGGAGGTTAGCTCCAGAAGGTTAGTAGTTGTTGATCTGCGTTTCATGAACCCATGCTGACATGGTGAAATAATTGACCTACAAAGGTGCTACAAATGAGGAGTGATAACGTTTTCAAAAAGCTTAGGGATAGCAGACAATTTGGAGATTCCTCTGTAATTGCTTGCATCCGATTTGCTACCTTTTTTATGGAGAGGGATCACCAAGGACTCCTTCCATATTTGGGGGAACTGTTTAGATTCCAGAGATAAGTTAAACAGTTTTAGTAGAGGATTTCACAAGGCTTCCGCACAGAATCTAAGCACATCCAAGAATTCCGTCGGGACCTGGCGAATAGACAAGCTTAACTCGCTGAAGATCATAAAGCAGTGAGCTTTCGTTTAAAGTGGGACAGAATATTAAATTTGACTTTGATACCGCGTTCGTCATGAGGTAACGTAGAATATGTGGTTTGAAAAAACTTGGCAAATAGATCGGCCATTGCCTGATCCGATGTTACCAAAGTATTTTCAAAAAATAGCGAGGAAGGGTAACTAGTTGTTCGGCGCTTAGTGTTATCGAAATTATAAAACTGTTTGTGATCCTTTGCGAATTTACAACGGTTTAAATAATTCTTATAACACTGAGCATTAAGCACGGTAAAATTTAACCGAGCACTTACATATTTAGAAAATATAGATTGAGAACCGGTATTTTTAAATTTTATATAAAGTCTGGACTTACCATTTCTTAGATGTGTCAACTCTTTATTAAACCAAGGAGGTTTGTTAGAGGTAGACGGATAGTACATCGGAACACAAGAGTTGAAAAATGATTTAATTGCAGTATAAAAAATATCTATGGCATCGGCCATTATGTTGCAAGAATATAGATCGGACCAATTAAAGCCAGATATAAAAAGATTTAGCCTCCGAAAGTTTGCCTTACGTAAACAATGAATATGTAACTATGTATGATGTATGATCATATGAACATATGTGGATATGTATGATGTATGAATATATGACCATACGTATGTTACATATGTCGGAGATAGATTATCATTAGCGTCGTTCATGTTTGATAATTTGTTTCACTGTCGCGCAGCGAGTCGCAATGGTTACTTCTGTTCTTTTCGTAGGCCAATTCGAACTCGTTTTCCTCGTCTTGTTTCTTCTTCCTCCTCACCTCGCATTGTGCCACGCTCGGCAGGGATTTTCGTTCTCCATCCCCACAGCGCTCTTATACAGAAACTCTCATACACGCGCTCTCTTAATAAAGCGCTCTCTCTCTCTTTTTTCATTTCTTTTTATCCTCATTTATTTCCATAGCGAATACACAGAGAGACTTATAATTAACAATAAATCTTATGAACCAAGTAAATTCCCGACACATACATACATAAGTTAAAAGATATTTTTATTTCTCTTTTAAAAAAAGAACACGTCAGGTTTTATTGGTGTTACTTTTAGGACTAACTGGACTAAGTTTTACAATTAATAATTAGACCTATTCTCTGCCGACGTCGCTGATGTCGTTGAAGCCGTCGCTGCCGCTGTAGCTTTGCCGCTGCCGTTGTGGCTGCGCCGTTGTCGCTGATGGTGTCCGATGTCGTTGGCGTTCCCACGACTTGGCCGGTGCAGACATTCTGCTGATGCAGCGCACGTGGCGGATGCACTGCCGTCTTAGCTGGAGTCAATGGGCCTGTTCTTGCTGAGCTGTTGTTTGTTGTGCAATTTCTTGGATTATGTTGGGCTGCATTGGGCTTGTTGTTGTTATTGGAACTTCGCTGACTGTCTGCTCGTGGCGGATGTACTGCATGTGGTGGAGTCGTGATCGAGATTTGGGTTCTTGTGTGTTCTTATTATATTTGGTCTTAACTCCTCCCCCTTTAGACGCAGACGTCCTCGGATGCGATGTAGAGGCGTTTCCGGGTTGGTCCAGTAGGTGTCTTTGGTTTTGTTTCTGGTGTTTCGACTTCTTTATTTAGCTGGTGGCCCCTATGAGATAGCTTTTGTTTTGCTATCCAGCCGATTGCCGCGATGAGTGCCAAAAGCAGAGTCCCTGTCACCGAGACGTTGATTGTTGCTGTCTTGGTGCTGTCGTCTCTTATCATCTCAAGCTCTCTGGTATTGTTGATATTGAATTCCTTTAGCATTTGTAGCGAAAGAACTTCTTCCACCTTGCTCTCTCGTGCTTGGAGTTGAAGAACTGGGGGTGCAGCCTCGGCGTACGTCATCATCTTTGTCTCATACACGTCATTTGCTATAACGATTGTAGAGTTCTGGGATTGGACTAGGAACGTTCCTTCCAAGGTTGTCTCCTCCCTGTCGATGAGTACGGTGCCTCTGAAGTCATTCAGGAGAATGGTGCCGGTCAGGATTTCCTCGTGGTCCGCTACGTGTTGGCTATTGATGATCTTGCAGTTAGGTGTTCGACTTCTTAGTAGCGGTGTGATACACGTGTCGTTGGTTAGGTCTACTAGGTTTATTTTATTACAAATTGACTTATCGTTATGGGTTTCGCAATTTCCTTTAAGGCCGTAATTTATTTGGTTGCATTGGATGATTTTAGTGTATTTTATCTCGTAAATTATTTTACCCTTTTTTATTGGTTTTAAAATTGCATGTGTACAGGTTTCGTTAGAAATTAAAGGTATGCTAATAATGTACAATAGGTTCTTGCCGTTGGTAGCTATTTTTATTTTGGAAAATTCTAGCAGTTCTTCTATGTTCATGAAAACAATCTCTTTATTGAATAGGTTTTCGATTTGTTCAGTTTCATATTCTGATAATATAATGGAATTTATGGTATCTGTTTTTGCCCAATCTATTGCATGTACAAGGTTATTAAGTTCCTCTTTAAGTATGTGTAATTTATATTGCAACAGAGAGATTTTTTCGTCTATAAAATTTTTATTTTCCTACGTGGCCTTAATTATATTGTTGGTTATTAAGCTTAGCTGTTTAATTCTATCATTTAGTACTTTATTTATTATTAACTGTTTATTATTGTTCTCGAGCTGTTCGTTTATTTTATTGATTATTATTTCTTTGTCATGGTGGTCCGGTGAACCGGCCAACCATTTCCATGCCGTTCCCAGAGCATCTATTGCCCTTTTTTGTTTTTTAAAAGGTTTAAGTTTCCTTAAGTCTGATTCCGACTTCATAAGTTCGAATTTTAAGAAAGGGAGAAGTGGGTGCGTTTTATTAATTTCATTTAATCTGTTCGATATGTCACCGAACGCGGATTCGTATTCTTCAATGTTGAACACGTGGATAATTTTAAATGTCCCGTTTTGCAGAACAGCGGTTCCCGTTTTTATGGGAATGAGTTGGGAGTGGGTGTAGTCTAGTATGGTAACCCGTCCGAAACATGTTGGCAATAAGAGTAACCTGCGAATGAATGTTATTTCTTAATATTATTTTTGTGTACTATTCTCCCTGAATGTGTTTTTATGGTGGTGTTCCTATCCTCTTGGACTATTTCTTTTCTGTATCTCGGTGTTAGTTTTGACCCTAACCTTTTATCTATTTTCACATAAACTGTTTCCCCTACCTCGTATTTCTTTATTGGGTTCTTTCTTTGGTTGTGGTATTCTAAGTCGGTATTCTGTTTTTTTTCTATTTTTTCGCTGATCTTTTTCCTAACATCTTGAAGTTCTTGGGGGTTTGCGCTTAATTGGTTTCCGAAAAATAAGTCTATTGGTTTTTTTTGTGTTGTTGAATGAACTGAAGTATTGTACTCTTCAACTGCTTTAAAGAGTAGTTCTTCAAATTCAAGTGTGCTTTCGTCTAGCTTAAGGCATCTCATTATCTCTGTTAGAGTTGAATGAAATCTTTCGACTTGCCCATTGCTAGTCGAAGTATAGGGCGGTGTCGTGTAGACTTTTGCCTGCAGCTGCTCTTGCAGCAGAAACTTGATAGCTGCTGAATTTAGAGCCTTTTCGTTGTCTGTTACAACCTGCTTGGGCATACCGAATGCTATCATAATTTCTCTTAGTGGATGTTTTATATCTTCCGATGCTTTTGATCTTAATAGTTTTATCTGGGCATATTTTGAAAATTTATCTATGGCCGTTAGTACTAGCTGTTTTTGGGTCGTGTAGATGTCTACATGAATGATTTGTCCGGGGTACGTTGGTATGGGGGTGGGTTGAATCTCCCCATGATGCGGATGTCTGTCGTATTTGGCTATTTTGCAAGTCCCGCATGCTTTTGCCGTGGCTTCTGTTTTTTTTCGAAGGCCAGGAAAGAAAAACTTGCTTAGTATCTGGATTTTATTTTCAATGGCGTTTCTATGCGCCCTCATGTGTTCGGAAGCTACGATATTATCCTGTTCGCTCTCTGAACTCACGTCCGTGACTTGTTTCTGCGTGTATCTAGTTTTGTAATTGTTAAAGTGCTGTGGGTAAATATTCTGGATTTTGCCCATTACGTGTTCGTGTGTGAAGATCCCGTTCACGATTTTTGGGTTTAGGTGTTTTTTTAGAATATCCACCAGATCTTCCTCGGAGTATGATTTCTTTTTTATTATGTGCCTATGAAAAGTAGGAAAGGGAATTTCGAACGACTCTTCCTCTTCTTCTGATATCAGGAGAAATAGTTGGTTTTTGAATACATTAATGGGGACATTTTCGACTGGTATCAAATTATGCGAGGAACTTTCGTCGCTATGAACCGTCGCCGTTGTACTATTTATTTGGGGGTTTGTTGGGATTCTGGAAAGTGCGTCGGCTACTACGTTAGAGGTACCCGGCTTGTATCTTAGCTCGTGGTTGTATTCCTCTAAGTAGCTTTTCATCTTTTAAGTTTCCCATTATGGTTCTTTGAACTAAGAGCGAAAGTCAACGGTTGGTGGTCAGTGTATATTATCACCTTGGCTGTACCGTAAAGGTACATTCGTAGGCTCTGAAGTGCCCAAACTATTGCTAGCATTTCTTTCTCATTTGCTGCGTAGTTTTCTTCGGTCTTCGAGAGCGTACGGGAAATGAAAGTGATCGGTCGGGATTCTTGTTCTAAGACGGCGCCTATAGCGAAGTTTGAGGCGTCCGTCGTTAACTTGAATTCCTTACTAAAGTCTGGGTACGCCAGTATGACGTCTTGTGAGGCTAAAGTTCTTCTTATCTTATCAAGTGCGCTTATCGCGTCATTGTTCAGATCTATCTTTGTTTTATTTGAAATATTTTTTGGGAGGCGACCGTTTTCGCCTCTCAATAAGTTAGTCAGTGGTTTTGCAAGTTTAGCATAGTCGCGAATAAAACGCCTATAGTAACTTGCCAGACCTAGGAAAGATCTAAGTTCTTTTAGTGTTGTGGGGATCGGAAATTTTTCTATTGCTTTTACTTTATCCGCATTTGTTTTGACGCCTTTTTGTGAGATAGTGAATCCCAAGAAATTTACCTCCTCTTTGAAGAAATCACATTTGTCCATCTGCACTTTCATATTGGCTTTTTCTAATATCTTATCTAAGTGCGTGGCATGTTCATTTTCGGACCGACTAAAGACGATAATATCGTCGATATACACGTAGCATATTTTTCCTACGTGTTCCCTTAGAATATCGTCTAATGCTCTCTGGAAAATAGACGGTGAGTTCTTTAAACCGAAAGGTAATCGAGTGAATTCGAATTTTCCGCCGTTGATTGCGAACGCAGTTTTTTCTATGTCCTTTTCTTTAAGCGGTATCTGGTGGAATCCACTTTTGAGATCTAGAACGGAGAAATATTTATTGTCACCCAATTGTGCGATTATTTCTCCAATCTCAGGGATAGGGTACCTATCCGAAATAGTTACGGAGTTAAGTTTTCGATAGTCAATGACTATCCTATACTTCTTTTCTCCGGGCGCGTCGCTTTTTTTGGGGACTATCCATACAGGTGCGTTGTATGGTGACCGTGAAGGTCGTATTATGCCGTCTTGTAGCAATTGTCCCATCTGCTTTTCTACCTCGGGCCTTAAAGAAGTTGGGTACGGGTAGTGTTTGCTATACACCGGTGCATCCGATGATGTCCTTATTTCACCTATTACTCTGGTAGTGTAAGTTAGTCTTTCATCTGGGTCCGCAAATAAGTTCGAATGTTTCTGGGTTAGTGAATTTATAAGATTCTTCTGACTGTTCGACATATGCTCCATTCTGAGCTTTATGTTGTTTACTGATTGAGTCACTAGTTGTTTCACTCGGATATTATAGTTTCCATTTAATGTTAATATATCATTTTTAACGTTAATAACCGCGTTTAATTGTTTTAGGGTGTCGTTCCCTAGGATGCCGTGGAAAGTTTTGAGTGTAGGCAGTAAGAAAAATTTGATGGGTCTATCTCTGTTATTGAACAGAGTGAGAAAAGTATGGTGAGTTATTGGGGTTTGTCCTCCCACTGAATTTGCGAAAAATTTCCCTTCGTTCTTTTTTGGGTGTGGCACCAGATTTGGTTGGATGTAGTTCTGGTTCGATCCGGTGTCTATGAGAAAATTTAGTTTGGTGCCATCTTCCATGATGCATTGGAAGTATGGCAGAGATGACCCGTTTAACCTAAAAAATGAACGTCCGAAGCGTCTACGAGAGTCGATTCGCTTTCCGGTTCGTTTTCCTCAGATTGCTGGTCATACAAGCCCGTAATTCCCTCGGAATCGGCGTTAGCGAAATAGGTCTGTTCCTCGGGGTCAAGGTAGTAAAAGTCGCCCTCTACTCCCTCGGATGCCTCTTCTGGAACCCCCGTGGCAATGTGAAACTGCCTAAGGATTTTAGGTGGGGGTCCGTTTAATGGGGCAGGTCGTTTCCCAGAGAAGTCGTTAACATTGGGTTTATTCATGTAATTGATGTTGCCTGAACGAATGGAGCCGTCGATGTCCATTGGTAAGGGTTTCGGTTGCGGTTTAGGGGCTGTTGGACGCGGAGGCGGATAGAATTGCCGTGCTGGCTGATAATTTTGATTTGTGGTATACTGGGGTCGTTGACCGCGTTTCTGTTGGTCAGCTGCTCCCGTTTGCCAGATCTGCGGATTTCCGGTAGTGCGTGGGTCTGACGTATGTTGGGGAGCTGGACTATAATATAGTCTAGGGTTGAAAGCTCTCCAATTTCCCGCAGAGTCTGCTGTAAGCAATCTCCTTGGTATGGACCTGTTAAAGACAGGCGGCTGCGCTTGCCTAGGAGGTACAGGAGGTGCGTGCTGCCTGAATTTGGGCGTGAACGCGTTCCTTTGTTCCTGATTGTCGACCAAATCACACAAGTGTAAGGCGTGACCGAGATCTCTGGGTTCTTTGATGGCCAAGAGTCTGGGCAAGTCTCCATTTAATCCCCGTATGAAAGTATCTAAGGCCTTTTCTCGATAATTTTGTTTCAGGGCATGGACACTATCAGGTTTTAATTCTTGCACGCTGATTTGATTAAGGATCAGCGATAATTGGTAGTAAACGGCCTGATAGAATTCGGCAATGGTCAGTCGTCCTTGAGTCATCGAGAACAATTGGTACTCTAGGGTCTTGAGGTCGCGTTTGTCAGCGAACTGATCCGTTAGGCATTTGGCAATCGCCTTCCAGTTCAGAGGGGTGTTATAGGATTCTAATACGGCATCGGCCTCGCCGGTGATTTTGTTCCTAATCGCCAACGTTATCAAAAAATATGCGTTGGTGTTTTCCCTACCCTCGTACAAACTCATTATTCTAGATACATTCTTCTTCCAAGAACCAAATTCTGTGCGGTTTCCTGAAAATTCTCTGATTAGTTTTGTAAGGTCTGGTAGTTTTTCGGACTCGCCTGGTAGTGGGCCGATAAAGGGGACATCTTCTAACATTTCTGATGGTATGCCTTTATTCAAAAGTTCCCCAATAAACTCGGTTCCGCCTAATGTATCTTTGATGAGAGACATAATTACCTGTCTTAGCTCTGGGCTAGTTACCGGTGTACTGGTGGCCGTAGGCCTGCTTCCCCCGGGTTGTTCCCCGCTATCGGTACCTATATTAAGTGCAGCTAATGCACTTGCCAATTCTCTATCTTTTGACATGTTAAAGGCTTAAGGATTTGTTTATTTTGGACAACAACTAATAGATGTTTTGGGTTTTCGGGTGTTTTTTCTTTTTGAATTTTTAGTTTGAGTTATATATCGATGTATTTTTTCTAAAATTATTTAAGCTTATTGTATATTTCTTTTAAGTATTGTTGTTTAAATTCTATTTTGACTTATTTTCAATAGATTATTATTCTCATAAGATTCTTATCTTTCTTGTTTTAAAATTTTTTCTTGTTTTTTTAAATTTACTTTTCTTTTTAGTATAGTAGTGTTTGTTTTTAAACTTATTTTTCTAGCTTACGCGATAAATAACATTTTCGGCGACGTTCCCTCGATGACCCCTTGGGTTTGATCCTTTTTGTCCCACGTTGGGCAGCGACGTAGCGGTGTTCAGGTGTGGGTGACTCGGGACCCTTGGTGGCACTGAGTTCCTTCGAAGGCTCCTGCGGACGGACACTACAGGAGAGTCGGCGATAGTTCTTAGACCGGTTAAACTGAACCTTAGAATCTTTCGCACTTGATCACTGGACGCACTTGATGTTGTGGCTTCTTTTTTTAAAGGCACTTTTACACTGTGCGATTTTTTGTCACTTCTACTTATTTTTTGTAGTTGTTGATTAGTCAGTGTTCACTGTGGCTATATTTTAGGCACTGCGACGCGAACTTGTAGCTGCTTTAGGTACTTTAACGTTACGCGTGATCCTTTTGACGAAGGCTCAGTTTTACCCGTCCCTGTTCGGGCGCCAGTTAAAAGATATTTTTATTTCTCTTTTAAAAAAAGAACACGTCAGGTTTTATTGGTGTTACTTTTAGGACTAACTGGACTAAGTTTTACAATTAATAATTAGACCTATTCTCTGCCGACGTCGCTGATGTCGTTGAAGCCGTCGCTGCCGCTGTAGCTTTGCCGCTGCCGTTGTGGCTGCGCCGTTGTCGCTGATGGTGTCCGATGTCGTTGGCGTTCCCACGACTTGGCCGGTGCAGACATTCTGCTGATGCAGCGCACGTGGCGGATGCACTGCCGTCTTAGCTGGAGTCAATGGGCCTGTTCTTGCTGAGCTGTTGTTTGTTGTGCAATTTCTTGGATTATGTTGGGCTGCATTGGGCTTGTTGTTGTTATTGGAACTTCGCTGACTGTCTGCTCGTGGCGGATGTACTGCATGTGGTGGAGTCGTGATCGAGATTTGGGTTCTTGTGTGTTCTTATTATATTTGGTCTTAACTCATATATGACCGTTAGCTCGTTGATGTACGGAAAAAGAATGGAACAAAGCGAAGACGGATTGAAAAGGAAAATGTCGATCGATGAGGAAAACTGAGTTTCTCACCTGCCGTTGTGTCGGAAAATTCACGGATGTCTTACAGCAGTGCGACCGAAATTAAATGTTCGGAGCTCTGCTGAAGACCGGCAGTGGGAAAATTTAAGAAGGCTCGTACTTATCTTGGCTGAACAAATAGCCGGGAACTGCTGGCAGAAGAATATCCTGGTTTGAAGGACCAATGTTTGTAGGGGGGCGTCGTCCTCCAGAGATAAGTTGAGCAACTGATCAAAGTTAGGAAAAATTCCCACGGCGCAAAACGAAAAAGTTGAAAAAGAACCACCGAAGAAGAAGCACAAGAAGCGGGGCGTCGTGGGCATAAGTCTGATTTATTCGGGTGCATACATAAGACTCATTGTAGCTTAAAACTAGAGCGGCGCTCTTACTCGCTTTATGTACATCGCTAAAGCGGGCTCGGGTGAGCTTGGAGAGCGCGAGCTCGGATGAGAGCGAGAGCGTAAGTGCGGACCAGCGCGGACGAGAGCGAAAGCTCTGTGCGCAGAGACCATACAGTGGCCCCTCACATAAACAGTGATTAATGCCCTAATAAGTTTATTGCTGGGCTGGGAGGTCGTTGCGGTGCAGCCGGCTTTGACTGCATACTCGAGTAAAGGTTACCTTCTTGCATTTTTGTATATTTATTGTAATTCTCCAGTCGGCAAGCCATCGTTCTACAGATGTTAAGTGTGCTGTGGCTTTTGTTGGACATTTGGAGCGACTGAGTATCGTATCAACAGCGAATGTGGAGGTGGTTAAATTGTAGTCCGTGGGGAAATCCGTCGTATACAGGGTGTATAGGATTGGACCCAGAATACTGCCTTGTGGCACTCCAGCTTCGATTGCGCAATCGCGTGAGGTGCTTATATTGCATCTTATTGCAAACACTCTGTTGTATAGGTACGACTTTAGTACCTTATGTGTGTTTTGAGGCAACAACTTGACTATTTTAAACAAAAGTCCATCCAGCTGTTCGATGGTTCCAAGTTTTTCTCTGAATTTATGTCTTGAAAGTGTGTAGTTTATTTTAAGATTAGGGCTAATTTGCAGGAGTAGCATTTTTTTAAACAACTTTAAGATGATGATGATATGATGATGGCTGCGTTTTATCTTTTCCTGGCTTTGGGATCATTACTATGGTCGATTTCTTCCATTTTTGAGGGAAGTATTCAAGCTTGGCGATAGTCGGAATTCAATCGGTTCTATATTTGCTGCTATTAAAGGAAGGAGAATAAATGAGTTGGTAGCGGGATTTGGTCGAAATACATTTTGTAAATGGTCAGCTAAGGCACTGGCTCTTTCACTGCGAAACCAGGTGCCGAGGGACTTCGACTATTGGAGTCTTTAGGTTTCTGTGAGCTCTCCACAAAGGGTGCTTAGTGTTGGTGGGAGAGAGTTGCTCGATATATGAACGTTGGCTGTTTTCTTCCTCTTGTTTAAGGGCATTGGTAAGTCTGCGTGTGGCTACTTTAAGCATGTGCCTTATAGTTGGTGATCTATTGGACTGTCACTTCCTTCGTAGGCGTCGTTTATCTAATACCAGCCGTATGATTTTGCATATGTCACTGTCGGGGTTGAAGCTTTTGCAGCCGAAACTAGAATATTTTCAAGAGCGTCCGTCGACTTGTCTATATCCTCCTCAGTAGATAATGCCGGCGTTAGTTCTATGTGTGAACAGACATAATTTTTACATTTTGTTTTAAAGTTTGTGAGTCTATAAAGTGGGTCGACTATATGGGGGCGATTTAGCATATTTAGAAGAAAAGGTGAGTGATCTGATTATAAATCTGCTAGGGCTTCGGCGGAGACCATGTTGCGGGAGACTTGCTTAGTAATTGCAAAATCGATCAGGTCTGGGATTTTTCTTGGGTCTGCTGGCCAGTATGTCGGCCTTCCCGGGGATACATAGTCTAGCTTGTTTCGGCTTCATATGCGCATTGTACAACTGCTTACCCTTTGGCTTGGATGTGCTTGGCGTTATGCGATAAATCTGTCACCTAATGTGTTAAAGAATTCCATGAATTGATCCTCGAAGACGTATGGACGTAGATTGTAAGTGGTTTTTGTAAAAATTGTCAAAATTGTCAGAAGTCGCATAAAACACCACCACTTAGGTGTTTTATTTTAGGGTCTCCATGAGCCTTACCATCTGGATGATTTGTACCATAGAAAAAGTATGGTATATAAAAATTGTATTTATTTGTGAGGTGCGTTTCTGATAGTAGCATTACGTCGATTTTTTTTCATTAATGAACTGTGTGAGTTCTTGTGTATGCCGAGAGACGCCGTAGGGAAGCCATTATGGGGATTTTGTAGATACAAGAAGTTGTACCAGGATATTTTGGTTTCTCATGAGCTCTTGCTTAGTATTTTGCATGAACGTAATGAAGTCTTTCATGCTTTGCTGTAGATATAGCATCATAGCTTCGATGCCACTTTGTTGAGTCTGTTGGATATTTGTCAATGTATGTTCGGAATGAGCAGTTCTTGTCGGTGGGGAGGGGATTTCTAGTCCGGATTTTAAGGCGCTAGCGAAAGAAATTCTAGGAGTAGTGCTTGGGATAGTTAAGGATGGTTGAAACAACTGTTGCGGAAAGAAGAAATAGACTTTTTTGTATGTATGTGCTGTGGCAATAAGTTTGTTTAGACGGCTCTTTAATTCATTGTACACCACACATCCTCTGTAGTTTGCAGTATGTTATTCCCCGCAGTTACTGCATTTCTTCACAGACTTATCTTCCTTATTTTTGGGACAGTTTGTGGTAGTATGAGGTTCGCTATAGACAACACATATAGACTTAAAGGTGCAGTATGCTTTGGTGTGGCCGTATTCTTGGCAATTAGTACATTTAACTGGATTTATACGTTTGTTGTAGCATGTAGCATGTACTGTAGATTGTATATTGGATGCACTTCGTTCTTCTTCTTCTTCTTCTTCTGGTTCGAGTTCTATTTTAATCAGTGGCTGCGGAACTTGGTCTTTATTTAAAATATTAATAGCTGTTTTTGCAGAAAAGTTTTTGACCTTCAGAGCCTCAATAATTTCGGCAGGTGTCACTGTTGCTTTAATGCTCTTTAGTACTACCTGCAGGCCTTTGCAACTTTTTAAATGGTATGTGTATTAGTTTTTTACCATCTTCATTTAAGAATTTAGTGGTGTGCTTCTGTTTGAATCTGTAGTTTTGTTTCATGAATATTTCCTTTTTCAAGCGGGATAATGTGGAATCTGCTGTCACCAACAAATGAAACGAGTTTATTTACAAGTGCGTTTGTACTCTGTTCTCGTATGAATATAGGTGGAGGCCTGGTCTTTTTTGGTTTCCCTACCGTTGTTTCGTTGGGTTGTTCGATCGCAGAATAAGCCGAGATAGCATATCGGTTTGAATTGTTTACTGCAGAGTTTCCATTGCCGTTGTAGACTCGATTGATTTTGGGTTGATTACCCGCCTTATTGTTTTGCGGGCTGAGTTTTCTTTTTATTTGGATGCAGAGATCCATGCCAGTTTGCACAGTCGAAATCGTCTTCTGCTTTTGTTTTGGTTCTTCTTTGCGTGCGTTATTGTTGTTGCCAATGGTCGGTGTTGCTTAATTTTTTACAGCTGGCACAACGATAATCAGTTGGTCCGCTGACGAAGTTGTGGTTGTGGTAGCAGTGACAGTTGCTAGAGAGGTCACTGCACTTGTAATTTTAAAATTACCCGGAATGGCCGTTTGGCGCTGCGAGGGGAGCGGTATAGAAGAGGCGGTCTCTTTTCTCCACGACTTGTGGGCCGAAGCAGGCAGAGAGGGAACCAAAACAATATGGAATAATTACTTATTATAGTAAATAATTACTAAAGTCAATAATTGTTAGTTGGGCGAACTGCACTTTGCACTTTGTGTTTAACTTTCACTATACTGTAGAATTTTTAGAACTTGGCTAGCTAAAAAGAAACACGTCTACACTCGCCGACGTTCGAATGCGAATCAATAGACGAAATATTGACAGAAAATTTTAGTTTGGGGTCCAGAAAAGCACCATGATTATCAACCCGTGTTAGACTGTCCAAAGAACACCCACTTAGATTAAAAATCGCGTTTAGTGGGTTGACACAACAAAAGGTCACAAGCTTACACTTGGAGCCATTTAAGTTTAGTATGTTATCACAGCACCATATCTGAAAGCTATTTAGACCGGATTGTAAGTCCGAATGGCAAGAAATGTACTTTTCTTTTATAAAGGTAAAAAGGAGTGGTGAAATATATTTTAAAGTACGGTAGGGACAGCCGGTTCAAAATAAAATGTTATATAATTGATCGATGTTTGAATGTAGAAAAAAAACAAATTATTAAGTGTGTTATAAACTGTAGGTAGTCTTATAGGTCTGGTCGAAAAGCTTGGCGTCTGTGAGTCTGGTCATGAAAGAGTCAAATGTTAGTTTTTTTTTTTTATATAATTCCTTTGTTATTCTACGAGAGCTTTCCATCTAACTCTGTTTTGTGCTGTCTGTTTAGCATTTTCCCATGTGATGTTTATTTGGGTAAGTTCTTGTTGAGCTCCTGCTTTCTTGGGGGTTCCAGTCCAGTGCCATCCTTACTCTGCTGCCGTCACTGTTGCCACTATGTAGGACTAGATTGCTATTTGATGTTGTTGTTTCCCCACTGCCAGACCACCTCATCTCGCTGATTCCGGCTATTGCAATGTGGAGTCTCTCCATCTCCGCCTCGAACTGTGTTAATCTAGATGGTTCTCTCAGAGTTCCATTGTCCAATTCGTGTCCGTTTTGATATGCCTATGGTCGTCATAGAATTTGAGGGGCCGTTTATGTTTAAATTTCTCGTATTAGTTTCACCCTGTTTAAAACCTCGATGTGAGATTTTATCGATGGAATCAGCAATTGGTCCAATTGTCATTGCTCTAGATAACTTATTGATATGCTCCCCAACCTAACGCGATTCTTTCATTTCTTTCAGTGAAAACTTCATCCTGAGTAGTATCTCCTTAAGTTCAAGAGGTGCCCAGGCATTTATAATTCTATCTTTCAGACTTATGCCCTTAATTTCGGTTTTCGAGGATCCAAACGCACATCTATACATTTGCTGGTGTAGTCGTATCATAAATTGAGGAAAACTTTCATTGTCTAACGGTGTCAAACCTCTTAAGAAATGTTTCTCAAACGTTGAGATTTGTTTTTTCTTGGTTCAAATGATATACTTAGATATCTTCTTTATTTTGATCGTTAGGTTTGATCAGAGCACCCGGCATCGAGGATGCCACCGTCTACAGCTGGACTCCTCCAAAGAGCAGCAGCTTACTTCTCTTTGGTTTTGCTGCCAAAAGTTTGGATTTAGAAAAAGGAAAGCATTTAATTTTCTAATTGGCTAGTACCATAACTCAGCTTTTCTCTAAACGGCTGAGAATGCATACTTGGTCCTTAATACTTTGTTTTGACTTGTACCGCTTTTATAGTGCGTACTCGGCTCTTAATACTTCTTATTTTTTTCCTATGTGTACCACTACTCACCAAGTCTCTTAAAGACTTATAGTGCATACCCCGCTTTCGGCTCTAAATATTTTTTATACCCGTTACTCGTAGAGTAAAAGGGTATACTAGATTCGTTGAAAAGTATGTAACAGGCAGAAGAAAGCGTTTCCGACCATATCTTAATATATATAAATCTGGTGTCACAATGTTTGTCCTCAATGGACTCCTAAACCACTCAACCGATTACAATAAAATTCGCACACCATATGCAGTTCGATCCAACTTGAGAGATAGGATAGTTTAAATTCTGGAAAAAGTCAAAAGAAAAGCGGGAAAACCGTTTTTTACATGCAGCGCCATTTCTAAAACATTAGATGTCATTCTTCTCTGCTCATTTTGTTTTATTTAATTCATGAGACAAACTTTATTTGGTTCATGAATAAATTGTAACAGCAGGCATTTGTTTTTGAGGTGGTAAGTTGAACTGTGTTAATTATGTGTATCGTGCATTTGAGGTTAAACTCACCACTTCCACCTTCTTCGACTTCCTCATCCTCATCCTCCTTCTTCTTCATCAATTAGAAGATACACGAGCCGAACGCAATAAAGCAAGAACACTAAAGCATCAACAATCACGCAGGTTTTCAGAAGAAGGGGGAGGAAGAAGACGAAGAAGGAAGAAGAAAGAGGAAGAAGAAGGAGGAGGTTAAGAAGATGGAGGAGGAAGGAGGAGGAGAAGGATTAAGAAGATGGAGGAGGAAGAAGGAGGATGAAGAAGAAGAAGGAATAAGGAGCATGAAGAAGTCAGAAGAAGAAGGAGGAGGAAGAAGAAGAAGAATGACCCATAAAAAATCTCTGGAAGCATTAAACAGAACAATGCAAGATCTACGTCGCAATCAACAAATTTTGGGTGGTGCACTAATATTTTTGTCAGGAGATTTCCGACAAACATTGCCCGTCATTCCACGTGCAACATTAGCGGATCAGGTCAATGCTTGCTTGAAGTATTATTTCCTGTGGCGATATGTCCAAAAATTGACATTGAAAATAAACATGCGTGTTCAATAGCACTATGATCAATCTGCAGAACGGTTTTCGAAGCATTTATTAGAAATCGGAAGTGGCAAAGTTCCAAAAACAAATGGCTTGATCACTTTGCCAAACCATTTTTGTACAATTCTACAATCTAAAGGGGAATTAATAGAAAGCGTTTTTCCAAATATAATTCAAAATCACAGAAATCACGATTGGTTGACAGAACGAGCAATATTGTCACCAAAAAATGTACATGTCAATGAAATCAATTTTCACATTCAAGAAAAATTGCCAGGCGCACTGATATCATATAAATCTTTTGAAAGCGCAATGAAAGAAGATGATGCAGTGAATTATCCAGTTGAATTTTTAAATTCCCTAGAACCGCCTGGTATGCCACCGCATTTTTTTAACTTAAAAATCGGCTCATCAAATATTTTACTACGGAATTTAAATGCACCAAAATTGTGCAATGGCACAAGACTGGTTGTAAAAAAATTGATGCCGAATTTAATTGAAGCCACGATATTGACTGGAAAAGCGAAAGGAGAAATGGTGCTCATACCGCGTATTCCGTTGATACCAACAGACATGCCGTTTGAATTTAAGCGACTGCAATTCCCAGTGCGTCTATCATTTGTCATGTCCATCAATAAGGCACAAGGACAAACGCTTCAAGTATGCGGGTTGAATTTGGAAGAGCCGTGTTTTTCTCATGGGCAGCTATACGTAGCCTGTTCAAGAGTTGGCATTCCAAACTCTTTATTTGTATTCGCTCCAAATGGACAAACGAAAAATATAGTTTATCCAAATGTTTTGGATTGAAAATAACAATTTTCAAATAAAATAAATGACTTTCATATAACAAATTCTAGGAATTTTTCACTGAATTTTAAGACTGCATGCGGCGAAGCGCACAGGGCCAACTAGTAAAGTATATATATTCTTGATCAGGATCAATAGCTGAGTCGATCTGGCCATGTCCGTCTGCCCGTCCGTTTGTCCGTTCGTATGAACGTCGAGATCTCAGGAACTACAAAAGGTAGAAAGTTGAGATTAAGCATACAGACTCCAGAGACATAAACGCAGCGCAAGTTTGTTGATTCATTTTGCCACGCCCACTATAACTCCCACTAAACGCCCAAAACTGTCACGACCACACTTTTGAAATTTGTTTTAATTTTTTTTCAATTTTGCATTAGTCTTGTAAATTTCTATAGATTTGCCAAAAACATTTTGTCACGCCCACCAACCGCCCAAAGATGCCACGCCCACAAGGTGTCTGTTCGTCCGTATGAACGTCGAGATCTCAGGAACGCGCCATGACTTTACATATCCGGACAAAACGCCGACAATTCAGCAGGATCTGAGCCTTTCAAGGCAAGGCGATTTACTGTTACTCAGGTATGAAGTAGAAAATAAATTAACACTTCTAAACAAACAAAATCGCAAGGACTCACGATGCGGCCGCAGCAGCTGTTTTAAATGAACAGTTCCGAAAAGACGCGCGGCATACGTTCGTGTCAGATCTAAAAAAATCATGGAAAGTAGCTGTTTTCCCGGCACAGCCTCGGGATTTGCCAACAACCTTAGCCCTGGCCCAAGAGTCCGAATCAATCAATGATAGGAGTGTGTTCGCGGCTAGTTTCGGGCATGACGAAGAAAAAATTAACAAGCCAAACACTCAACGACCATTCGGGTGGAGAAATCCATCACAGCAAAATTCATATAACTATGAGCAGGGTCAGAACCTAGGGGCAATTAGGCAGCAGTCTCGTCCGTAGGTAGGAAACACCCGGAGCCAGCCGCCCTCACTCGTACGTTAGCAGGGAGGGAAATCAAATTACATATTGATACTGGCACTTCCAAAAATTACATAGCACTATGCCCAGGGCTTAAAAGCATAGCGGCAGTAGAAAAACCATTTAGCGTTGGGTCAATTCATGGCCATACAAAAATAGAACAAAAGTGCGTAATTTCTCTGTTTAATGTAGTCACATTTTTATACTTAAAGTTCTTAAGGACCTTGATGGAATCGGGCTTGACTTACTTAAACAAACCTTACCAATTCTCCAAAACCGAAAACGTCATCCATCAAAACTTCATCCAAATAGACCACAAAGACCGGTAATAAAAGCCGCTTTTGACAATATGATAGCAAAACATTGTAGGGCCTTCGCCGAAACAGATAAAGCCCTACCATCCAACATAAATACAATGGCAACCATAAAAACAGACGGAGAGCCGGTATACTCTAGATCATACCCGCACCCCATGGGCGCAACGGAATTTGTAAACGCGGAGGTTAAACAACTTCTAGCGAATGGCGTAATAAGGCCATCCCGATCGCCCTACAACAACATGACTTGGGTTGTAGACAAAAATGGATTTGACCAAAACGGGGTAAAAAAGAAACGGTTGGTTATCGACTTTCTATTCCTTCGATTTCGACTATATTGTTAAATATGGGCGAGTCAAAATATTTCTCAACACTCGACCTTATATCAGGCTCCAGGACACCAGGACACCAGGACATCAGGACACCAAATCGAGTTAGCAGAGAAAGACCGAGAAAAAACAACTTTCTCGATAAAAAATGGCAAATATGAGTTTTGCAGATTACCATTCGGGCTCAAGAACGCTTCAAGTATTTTTCAGAAAGCGATAGCTGACGTTTTAGGAGAAGGAACCTCGAAGATATGCTACCTGTATGTTATTATTTTCTCAAAAACAAAAGAGGACCATGTCAAGGACATACAGTGGGTCCTCGGAAAGCTGCTCGAAGCAGGCATAAGGGTATCTCAAGAAAAGTCGAAGTTTTTCAAAAAAGGGTCGAGTGTTTGGGATTCATCGTGTCGCAAGGGGGTCTCCGAGCCTGACCTGAAAAGGTGAAAGCCATAAAAGAGTTCCCGTGCCAAAAACTCTTTTTGACCTCAGATCTTTTCTGGGTTTAGCAAGTTACTACAAGTGTTTTATCAAAAACTTCGCGTCAATCGCAGCCCCCCTAACGAATGCATCTGGGTACGGACTGGGAACCGTATTATCTCAAGACAAGCGCCCAATTACAATGATATCGCGCACGCTGCGTGATAACAAAAAAATTTTGCAACCAACGAGCGAGAGCTTCTCGCAATAGTTTGTGCGCTTAACAACCTTCGTAATTACATATACGGTGTAAAAGAATTGCGCGTCTACACTGACCACCAACCTTTCACTTTCGCCATCTCGAACAAAAATCCTAATGCGAAAATAAAACGTTGAAATGGGATTATCGAAGACTATGGGGCGAAGCTTATTTACACGCCAGAAAAAGAAAACCTCGTAGGAGACGCGTTATTTCGTCAGAACGTAAACGCATTAGACGCATTATCTCGCCAAAGCAAAAGGGTTTATGAAGACACATACGTGTCGGACGCAGCCACAATTTTCCGACCGGGAAAACCTTATTAACACCATTAAAAATGTGGTGAATGCGGGAGTTGTCAACGCAATACATTGCACATTTCCAATCCTAGCATTTATTCAACACTCACTAATAAAAGCGTTCCCAAATACCACATTGAGATATTCAAAACATGTGGTGCAAGATATTACAGACAAAATAAAGGGAAATTGCCACAGCCGAACACAATAGGGCCCATCGCGCAGCCCAAGAAAATGTGGAACAGATCTTGCGAGACTACTTCTTCCCAAAAATGCTTCGCCTAACAACGGAAACGGCACTTAACTGCAAGATTTCTTCTATGGCCAAGTATAGTCGACACCCCAATAAACATAAAATCGGACAGACGCCAATTTCCTGTTATGCTGGAAAAATACTCCACATCGATATATTCTCAACAGATTGGACCCTTTTCCTTACGTGTGTCGACCAATTTTCAAAATTCTCTATTGTATTGTACATCGCATCAAGGGCAATCGTGGACGTAAAGTAACCAATATTAAATATAGCCAACTTCTTTCCAAAGGTAAGAACCATCTATTGTGACAACTAAAGGTCATTAAATTCAGAAACTATTAAATCAGTCCGCCTCAACAATTTTAACAATTCAATCGCAAGCACCGCCTTTACACAGGCAGGTTTCACGGCACACTCTCAGAAATAGCCCGGTGCCTGAAAATAGAAAAAGGGATAAACGACACCACAGAGGTAATTCTTTTACCAACTGCCAGGTATAATAGAACCATACATTCGGTAACAGACAAAAAACCAATAGAAATAATACATTCAACTCCAGAAGAATTCGATAAAGAAATCAGCGATAAAATTCAACAAGCACAGAATAGGAGCTTGGAAAAATTCAATAGAGATAGGACGAATAAAGATTACCAAGTAGGCGATAAAGTTTTCTTAAAGTCAAACAAACGCTTGGAAAACAAACTCTCGCCGCTCTGCTCTGAACAAACCATTGAAGCAGAACTGGGGACCACGGTTCTCATAAAGGGGAGGGTCGTCCATAAAGACAATCTTTTTTAATCTAAGGGGTGATTAAAAAAGATTGTCTTTATGGACGACTTATTATAGCCGTTAGTCGTAGAGTAAAAGGGAATACTAGATTCGTTGAAAAGTATGTAACAGGCAGAAGGAAGCGTTTCCGACTATATAAAGTATATATATTCTTGATCAGGATCAATAGCCAAGTCGATCTGACCATGTCCGTCCGTCTGGCCGTCTGACCGTCTGTCCGTATGAACGTCGAGATCTCAGGAACTATAAAAGCTAGAATGTTGAGATTAAGAATCCAGATCTAGAATCCAGAGACATCGACGCAGCGCAAGTTTGTCGATTCATGTAGCCACGCCCACTCTAACGCCTACAAACCGCTCAAAACTGCCACGCCCACACTTTTGAAAAATGTTTTAATATTTTTTTATTAGTATTGTCTATTTCTATTGATCTGCAGAAAAACTTTTTGCCACGCCCACTCTAACGCCCACAAACCGCCCAAAACTGCCACGCCCACACTTCTCTCTTGTTTCTTTTTTACCAGTACTGAGCAAACGTGATTTGATGTTGATGCTGACTCGTTGCCAGTGGACACAATTGGCAAAAATGCTCATATGCAAAGGTTACGAAACTTTGTTGCAGCTCGAATAGCAGAACGCTAAACCAAAAATGCATACCGAGTAACAGAGAGAGAGGATAGAGATCGATAGAGATCGATAAAGATACTCCCGCAGCTTGTCTGCATGTTTGCCTAAGTAAGGAGCGATATAATTGCAAAGCTGAGTTTGCATAGAACATGATTGTGTCTCCAAAGTTGACATGTTTACAAGTTGACATGTTTAAGAACTGCTAGCGACTACAAAACCCCGTTGGAAGCGTGGGTTTTAACGGCATCCTTAAAGGCTAACAGGCACAACTTGTTTACTGCTCTCCTCGTAAATCGTGTTTTTGTCCTGAGTTCAGAAACTGGGGCGTCTCCATTTCTTCCAGCAGCTTAAAGGCCACACTCTAAAAGTTAATTTATGTATGTCAACTTTTCGTCCTAAAAAAAGACGAAGTCATCCACAACTAGACCAGACTTGGATTGCTGCTGCAATGAAAATTTGCCGCAGATAGGCGATGCGTTGTCTGTTTGCAGCTTAAGTTCGCCACATTCGGCTCGATAAACGACGATGGCGAGCCACCATTAAAAAAAAGCAATTGAGTTAAAACATCGAAATCGTCAGAGCTTTCATATGTAGTACATAACACAATTGCTAGAACACACTGTCACAGTTTAATGTATTTGCTAATTTTAGCGCATGCGTAATATGAGCTCCCCCTTATGACCGAGTTCACAGGCTGACCAACCGCTTAAACATACTCTATCTACGCTGCTCTCAGCTTCACGGCCGTTGTAATTAGCATAAGCCCCCCAAATATTTCAACTTTTGTAACAAAAAAATATTTGTCTTAAATACTTTACTTTACTTATCAATTTTCAGTAGAAAATGAAGGTGTATGAAGTGTTTTTGTTTGATTAAACTGCCGTCTATAATACATACTTTTCGCGCACAACAATCCCAAATAGTCAACACGGTTGACATGTATTTTGTATAAGCAAAATACGAACACGTTTCATTCGCTGTCCTTGGATCTGCTCAAAAATCTCTGAGTTTTGCAGATATACTGTATTTGCAATATTTGCTTAAGCATTTTCCCCCGGGGTCTTGTATTTTTCCCGCACATCTATCACAAATAATCAATATTTTATTGCGGCATATTTGATATATTTTTCTTAACGTAATATAATAATTTTCTTAATATAATAGATATTAAGACAAGATTAGATATTATAGTCGGAACATAATACTCTCTAGGGGTCATGCAACTCATAGTAAGATCTACAATGATTTATTATTAGGGGTAATTAATATACAGTGAATCAGCTTGAAACAGAGATGATAATCCAGCTAACAAAGGGCAACTAAAAGTAGGACAACAAAAATTTGTATGTATTTGTTAAATTAAAAAGTGTGCTTAAATTTAGCGCAAAAAATGGGAAAGGAAAAGGTATTATCCTTGGAGGAAATATCCAAATTCATAAATGCGGGCTGTCTTTTCATAAAATTCGCAAGCTCATAATCGCAAAACTATAGCCAACTTTAATAAAAATTAGATAGAACGCTATAGTCGAGTTCCCCGACTATCTGATACCCGTTACTCAGCTAGTGGAAATGCGAAGGCGAGTCTTCAACACTGACAGTTTTTGGCGGTTTGTGGGCGTTAGAGTGGGCGTGGCAAAAAGTTGTTTGGCAAATCGATACAAATTTACAAGACAAATACAAAAATTAAAAAATATCAAAACATTTTTCAAAAGAATGGGCGTGGCAGCCTTGGGCGGTTTGTGGGCGTTAGAGTGGGCGTGGCAAAAAGTTTTTTGGCAAATGGATAGAAATTTACAAGACAAATACAAAAATGAAAAAATATCAAAACGTTTTTCAAAAGTGTGGGCGTGGTAGTTTTGGGCGGTTTGTGGGCGTTCAAGTGGGCGTGGCAACATGAATCGACATACTTGCGCTGCTTCTATGTCCCTGGAGTCTGTATGCTTAACCTAACTTTCTAGCTTTTGTAGTTCCTGAGATCTCGACGTTCATACGGACGGACGGACAAACGGACGGACATGGCCAGATCGACTCGGCGACTGATCCTGATCAAGAATATATATACTTTATTTGGTCGGAAACGCTTCCTTCTGCCTGTTACATAGTTTTCAACGAATCTAGTATACCGTTTTACTCTACGAGTAACGGGTATAATAAGGAAACTTATGGAAAAAACTTAAAAGGTGGCAATAACCGTGTCGTTACCGCGGCAGGTCGCAGGAATAGATTCCAATTCCCATGACTCCTCCGCCAAAATTCGAGAAAAAAGTGGTGTAAAAGTAATGGAATGGCCACCATATTCCCCAAACGTTGATATAATAGAAAACGAGTGGTGGATATTTGGCTATGAAGGTATACGAGGGTTGTAAATAATATGCCACTAAAAAAGAATTGATCACCGGAATAAAACTCGCTTGGTCTACGGTTTCTTTGGATTACCTACAAAAAATATATGATTCACTTCCCAAACGAATGTGTAAAGTCCTTGAAAACAAAGGTGGATCAACCCATTACTAATTTGCTTTACAAATATTCTAATTTTATTTTTTAACATTTTTTTCGATATGAATCAAAGAAAACTTAAATTATTGTAAGGGGCGCTATCATTATTATTCAACTTTTGAGTGAAAAAAATTTCTAAAACTCCAGCTTAAACAGTTTTCTGAATATCTCACATCAAAGATGTTTCCTCAAGTCGCGCTATCCTGATATCTCACATCAAAGATGCTTCCTCAAGTCGCGCTATCCTGATAACGCGCAGTGTGTACCCAAAACAAGGAGGAGCGTTTATAATTTTATAATTTATTTATAATTTTTTAAAACATTTTTATAAATAAATAAAGCTTCCAAAAACTAATGAATGAAATCCCCGTATTCATTTCTTCAATGTTCCTTAATCGACGCTAACTCACCAACGTTATGTTGACGCGGAATTTTATATCGTAATGTGTTTGCTAACATTGGAGCGACCCTGCATATATTTGTAGTATTATCGAAGCACGGTCTTACTTCTGAAGCAGTTTGCTTTTGTAGTAAAGGTTTAATTAAATTAAATTTACTTCGATAGCCTTCGTTTCCGAATTAATATTTTGGCAAACCATACTTCGTTGCAATTGTTTTATAGCGGAATAATTTAATAAGCAAGTATTGTTAAGAAAGTATATCGAATATTAAAGTGTTCAAGTTAGTATTATTTAATGGTAAACCAAATTTCTTTTGTGCTATAGAAGGGGATGTCGGTGGCGGTTGTAAAACTACATTATGTTGATACATATAGCATTATGTTCTTGAACCGAAATCTATAATTTCGAAACCGGCTGCATATGCTCGTCTAAATACCTAGGAAACCGATAGAGTGCATAAAGCTGCCGTGCTGGCCTAACGGTACTACACAAGAATACATTGTTTTGACAAAAGGTGAGCATTAAAGATATCGTCTTTCTCCGAATACCCTTAAAAGTACGCATCCCGACACTTTATATTCAACAGCGTGGTAAAAATTTGCGTTTCAATTATGCGGGTTCAAATTTGAACAATTCTTAACTATGTTATCAAATTGTATTAAAGTTGCCGAAATTTGCATTGGGTTGTTTAATGGACATTTTATAACTATACGTACTTATACGCTGGTGTTCCCTTAAATCATGTAAAATGCAGGAAGTTACGTTTAATACAAGTTAGCAGCCTAAAAAAACAACCAAAACGAAAGAGCACAAATATTCAGTCATTGCACGATATTATTTTCATGTTTATAATTATACTTTTAAGCTTTATATCCTTGCAGAGGGTGTATTGATTTTAGTTAAAAGATATCTGCGTCCATGTAAAGTATTAATAATGTCGATCAGTTGGCCAGATCCGGCCGTCCCTTTCTAAGCAAACTAGTCTCCCAGTTTTAAAGGTATCTGAATAAATCTAGAGTAGAATATATGTAAAAACGGGATCATTATATCATTTAGGAATATTCGAATGAAAAGAAACCTTCATTGATTTTAATCATAAAGCTTATTTGTTGGGTATACACCAGTTTTTTGGCAGTATATACATAGGTTTTAAATTGATCATATGGTCAGAAAAATTTAATGAAAATAACCCAGTTTTGTTGCTTGTGTATGAAAAGCAGTTTTTTCCATATGCATCTACAGCAAGCTTGTTTCTGTTATTTTATGTGCATATATAAAATTTCAGTTGGAATACCTGTTGATGCGTCAGTTCTCTTTGCAGAATGCTTTAACAATTCCACTAAGACCACTCGCAGCTTAGCCAAAAATTGTAAACTTAATTATTAAAATGCTTCAATTGGCTTATTTTTTGTACTTTTGTTTAGGTATACCAATAATTTTTTCAAAGAAAAATAGGCAAAGTGTATACTTTTATTCCTTCTAAAGTAATAGAAAGTTTAAAAATAATGGCACATTAATAATTTAACACAGTTTTGAAAAAAAAAGTTATAATTTTATTTTCGACTCCTTAAAAAGATAAAATACATCATTTCTATTATACTTTCAAGCAATCCGATGGATTGCCAAAGCATGAAATTAACAATCTATTGCTTAAGACGAAATTAGCAATTTAAGATCTCAAGGCATATTATGATTAACTACAACAAAGTGTCGGTAGCCTTTGCATCCGTCGCCAAAAGCGGTCGTTTTCCTCCTGTCATTTATATGTACAGGAATGTATTTAACTTCACTACAACGAGAAACTTCTGTCTTGCTTGTTTTGTTTCTCTATTTTTTAAAAATAAAAATATTAAATTATACTTTTTCAGTAGTGTTGAGCTTCATTAACCATTTTCAGTTGCGAAAACGAGCGTATCCTGCTGTTAAAGAAAATAAAACAGTCCCAACGCGTCAGAAGCGAAGAATCACAAGTTTATATAATGGAAGACCAAGCAGTCAGAGGGGCATTAGACCTACAAAAACAGATCAGACAGGAAATCTCGAGATTTATTCGCAACTACAAACAAATTTAAGCAAAATGAAAATTTAGGTTGACTTACTTTCAAGCTAAGTATGTTGCACTCAATGAGTCTTGGAAACGATATCAACATCCCAGATAAATATAGAATCATAAAATCATAGATTTTATAGAATTTTTATAGAATCATAAAAATGAGGCTGCCGTGACGACAAGTGCCGATCTATCATGCAAGACGAGTTATTTTTGCTATTCGAGTGAGCAGGTCGTTTCGCAGTGTTCCCGGCCCGGTGCTGTTGTATTGTAGTTCCATTTTCGCTAGTGATTTCGACGCCATCTTCCGACACCCAACAACACAATCACTATGAAGATCTACACGTATGTCAAATGTATGCAAAGACGAAAAGTTCGCGGACACATTCAAAATGACGCTGGTGTACGATGTGATCTACGAGATGTACGGCAAGCTGATCACCCGCCATGGTGACGATATCAAGCTGGAGGGCGAGAATGCCACCTCCGAGGAGGCCGACGAGCGTACCGATATCACCTCGGTGTAGGTCGTGAATGTTGTGCTTAGCCACCGACTGCTGGAGTCTACACCCTCTACCTGAAAGACTACATGAAGAAGGTGCTGGCCAAGCTGGAGGATAAGTCGCCCGACCAGGAGAGGTCGACATCTTCCTAGTCCAACATGAACAAGGTCATGAAAGACATCCTCGGCCGGTTTAAGAAGCTGCAGTTCTTCACCGGTAAATCGAAGGACTGATACTGTGGCCCTGTGAAATACGCGAAATCAACGGCGACAGCGTGCCCGTGATAATGTTCTTTAAGCATGAATCTCAATCCGCCATAGAAGCATCCTTCCCAAACGGAACCTATTTTTATGAATACCTTCTACAAATATATTTACCAAATACTTAGTTACAATTTTGTCTTAAATTTATGTTAAAACGCTGACAAAAATGCCTGTCCTTCAATCTGTGCGATTTTATTTTTGATTTCTTTCAGCCGGAGCACCCATAAATTCGACATAATGAATTTTTATTGTTTAATCACAGCGGGCTAACCAATTTAATTCTTCCAAGTATTGTAATTAAAATAATATTTTATTAGCAACACCTAAAATTAGTATGCATTTTCGTCAAGAAATCGGAAGAACAACTATGACGGAAAATGGGAACACCAGTACTGAAATTAAACGACATTGACCAATCAACCATGCCATGCTAAGGGAAATTGGGACAGGCGATCATACGGCAGCCCTCGATGGCATCCGGAATGTTGAGATGGGCGTGCCGTCGGCAAAGGGCTATATTACTCCGTTCATGATTAACATGATGACCCAGTCCTTCATAATCTTAGAAAAGGGGAATGCAACGAAGCCCAGAGTCAGCGTCCCAAAATTCAATAGAGATTTAGTGATATGACCCCAATTTTTGTTTATATATTGAAATGCTTAGTCCATGACACAGATTTGCCCAAGGTACGCAAAAAGTGGTAAAGATGGTGAAAGATTGATAAGGCACACCATTCTGAATGGCTGTCGTTAGAACTTGACGGTACTGCACTGCGTATTGGAGGCAATCCGAATAGCAAGAGTGAATCTGCTGATGAAATAAAAAAATAATGACTATGCTCAACAAGTTGAAGCCTTGGTGTTACCACACACCATAGCTGATCAGCCGATAGAACTTAGACTTGTTAAATCCCTAAGTACCGAGTAATATTGCTCTGGCTGATCCGATCTTTTATAAGCCGGGAAGGACTGGCATGTTTATCGGAACAAAATATTACTATTCATTGCTGCGACCAAACCAGACTCAAACGCAGGATTGCCCAATACTTCAAAACCAAAAACTGATGTGGCTTGCCGCCGGAAGAGTGTCTTCGGAGTCGAATTCCAAAGCAATTTGAGCGGCCGCATCCAGAATATCGACTTTTAGAAAGATTTTGGGCTGTTGAAATTCTAGACACTGAAATTAAAATCTGTTGTTCTTTATATAGGCTAATTGTATGCATCTCATGGGAAATCATACAATACAAGGTCAGCTTCATTTCTGGCATATAAATGGTTGGATAATTGGTTGGTTTATTAGACTCAGAATGTTAATAAGGGACTGACTACTAGTAAAGGAAATCAACCTGCTTGTGATGAATTGGCCAAAGCAAAGACTTATCCCGGCAAGGGATAATAGACGTACAAGTTTCATTAGGCATATTAAAGCGACAAGTAACTCGTCTTGCGAGGCTTTTGAAAGAATTGATTAGGTTACAAAAGGCATTCCCACACAAAATTAATTATTTTTTTTATTATAAAATACAATTTTAAGGGTTTTAATAATAATGTTTAGTTTCAAGATATGGGCAAAAGCTTAATTCCAACCAAGGTTATTTTTAATGTCTTATTTTTTCAAAATTATATGTTTATACCCGTTACTCGTAGAGTAAAAGGGTATACTAGATTCGTTGAAAAGTATGTAACAGGCAGAAGGAAGCGTTTCCGACCATATAAAGTATATATATTCTTGATCAGGATCAATAGCCGAGTCGATCTGGCCATGTCCGTCTGTCCGTCCGTCTGTCCGTCTGTCTGTCCGTATGAACGTCGAGATCTCAGGAACTACAAAAGGTAGAAAGTTGAGATTAAGCATACTGACTCCTGAGACATAGACGCAGCGCAAGTTTGTCGATTCATGTTGCCACGCCCACTCTAACGCCCACAAACCGCGCAAAACTGCCACGCCCACACTTTTGAAAAATGTTTTGATACTTTTTCATTTTTGTATTAGTCTTCTAAATTTCTATCGATTTGCCAAAAAACTTTTTGCCACGCCCACTCTAGCGCCCACAAACCGCCCAAAGCTGCTACGCCCACACTTTTGAAAAATGTTTTGATATTTTTTCATTTTTTTATTAGTCTTCTAAATTTCTATCGATTTGCCAAAAAACTTTTTGCCACGCCCACTCTAGCGCCCACAAACCGCCAAAAACTGTCAGTGCTGAAGACTCCTTCGCACTTTCACTAGCTGAGTAACGGGTATCACATAGTCGGGGAACTCGACTATAGCGTTCTCTCTTGTTTCAAAACTGAACTTGGGCAAAAAATAATTTTAATTGCTTTTTTTCGGATCCGAATATTTGTTTTAAACGCAAAAATGCGTTTTTTCATTCATTTATTCTGCCCATTAAAAGGAACATTCTTTTTTATTTAATCTGTTATGTTCCGTGAATTGTTCGTGAAGTTTCCAAAAAAATATTCTACAATAATTTCAAAATGCAATGAAAGGGTTAGCACAGTCTATCACGCGGACAATGTTCTAAAATGAATGACGTTATATTTCTTGTCATTTGTAAAGATTTCTTTTGTCTGTGCAATTATGCTCAAAACATGTTAATTTATGAACAAAAATTAATATTTGTAATTTCAGATGGCATTTTTCGTATTCTTAAAAGCTTTAGTCTTCTGTTAAGTATGTAATCATATGCTTTTCGGAAAACCTCATGACTATTAAGTCGTCTATATAGAGGAATCCTTGCGAATGGTCTAGTGGTCTAATGGTCTAATGCTTTAGTTATCATTCTTTGGAAAGAGTTAGGTGTGAGTTAGATTCTAGATTTTAGACCGAATCGAATTCAACTCTTGAACTTTGTTGGAGTTCAATTTGGTAAAACCTTTCATTTTTAGCTCTTCCTAGTTGATCCAATATATTATCAATTATAGGGAAATGTAAAAGTTAATAGTTTTTATTATTCTGGTGTTAGTCAATTACTAGCCCCGCTTTTTTGGAACTAGTAAAAGTAAACTGTTATATTCTGGTATTGATGAACTTAAATTTCGTCTAAGATTTTCTTTATAAAATGTACTTGCGGAAATTGCTTCTATACTTGGGCCACATATATCTGTTGCATTATTTTCTTGGTTGTGACCTAAACTGTGGTAGAACATTTTTTAGACAATTGAGATTTGAAAGTTTGTCCCCTATTTCTTGTATTTTCTTGAACTTCCTCACGGTTTACATTTTAATTTACTTATATCGATCAATTAATCGTCATTTGTTATATGCAGTATTCAAATCATTTTCGCAGCATAGAAGAAATTGTTAATCAATTTGGGTTATTACCTGAGTTGTATGTTATTGGAAATGAAATATGGATCAACAATTTCAAGTTATTGGGGTAATTTTGAACAGGGTACTGGTACTAATTGGCAATTGAATATTTTAATAAAGTTTATTATTATCTAATATATGAAAGTTATCTGGAATTATACATTTCTCTGTTTAAATCTCAATTGATAAGAGTGCTTTGCTTTTTATTTGGCTGATAACTTCTATAGTAATTTGCTTGTCCTTTGTATAATGGTAAAATGGTCAGTCTTCTTTTAGGACATACCTACGCACTATGGGGCGAACGACCACTTTTAGTGGAATAAACCCATTTTTTAAAAGTCGTTAAAAAAATTTGTTGTAAATTGAAATGTATTCAAAAAACATCAATCTATCATGTTGCGTACTTGAAATTTTAAAAGAGGGCGCCACTGTTCAGTGAACAGCTGTTTAGTCAGCTGTTTCGTTTGCGCTGCCACACCGATAACCGCATTTTTGTTAATCGCTGAAAAATCTTTCAACTTTGAAGTGACAAAAAGTGCATAAACAAATATCAAAATTGTTACTTATAACATGAAATCCAATCCTTGTGGTTTGTAATATATGTTTGTGATCGTCAAATGTTGAAATTAATTGTGGTGTCCCAATAATCTTCTGTAAGTTCTAACCCTAATAAAACACAACTTTTGTTGTGTATTCTAATTTTTAAATAGAGCAACAAAGTGAGTCCGGCTCTCTCCGGCTCTAAAACCGGTTATATGTTGTAGAGTTATCAATTCTTAGTATATGCTATAAGTATAAATGCACACTTTTGCACACTTTCTCCAAAATTTAACTTTTAAGGGACTAACCTCAAAGTGAAAAACAGCAAATTGTTCGAGAAATAGAAAGAAAAGACGACGAGTAATGCAAAAAATAACGCCCTTTTTAGTTGTTTTAAAGCTTTAATTCGTGGATGGCGATGAACGATAGGTGTGAAACATTAATATATTTATTACAATAAAATTCTAGTTCCGTAAATTTTAGGTTTTTTGGGAAACATTAGTTTTACAAACATATTTATGCTATTTTAAAGAAAAAAAACTGTGAAGCAAGAAGAAAAACTTCAATATTTTTTAAAAACAAGATAAGCAACCCCCAATTGTTACTTTATTGGTTTATTTAAAGATTATATTTTAAATTTTTTAGATCAAAAAATTTTTTTCTGTACACTGAAACAAAATTTGTGTTGTTTTTTTTTGTTTGAAGGCAAAACCACGCCCATTTTTCCTGAATTATATTACTATTTTTATCATGAACATAAATAAAAAAACAGAACTTAAATATGTTGCTTCGTTCTCGAGTTATTAATTAATTCCTCAAAAAGTGGTCGTTCGACCCATAGTGCTACGCCTCTACCAGTTACAAATTTTAGGAATTTTCCTGATGAGAAAATGAGATGATAAAACGGAGACAAATAATTTTAAATTAAGATTGATGGCGAATTCCTTTGGGTTACCTATTGTTGAGTAGCTCAACAACAGCTCAGGGTTGTTGGTAGTTTGTCAAATTTCTTAGGGTACCCTATTAAGTAATTGACTAACACCAGATTATCATTCATAATAAACTCATATAAACTCGTTCGTGGCTTTGTACATGTCCGCTTCTAAATCCGTATATTTACTCTCACGCTCGGTTTTGTTGATCTCAGAATCAATCGCCTTTTTTGCGATTAAAGTATAAGCGTGTTCGGCTGGTATGCCTTCGTCGATAAACGAGACTTCTAGTAGCTTTCGTAAATTATCAACTTCGGAGGTAAGTTGAGTGGCGTTTTTCCCTTTTTTGCTGTACTTTTGCCATTTTGGCTTCAATTTTCGGAGATACCTCGCAAACCATTACATGCTACCATTTATTTATATTTGCTTGATTTGCCGCTTTGATTCGTAATTTGTTTAAAGATGTGCCTATTATTTTTGATTGTATTACTGATACCGCTATAACTTCATATGGACCCCTGAAGATGGATTTTATTAGTCGAAATCTGGCATACCGCTTGATACTTTTCTAATATACGCCCTTATGAAGATTGAATTGTCTATCATTGCCATTTTTTCCTGATCTATTACTGTGGGGTTTGTTATGGGCCCTAATTTGGCTGGTAAAGGTTTATTCTTTAAATCTTCAACCTTAATTTCTGGCTCGGAGTCGCATTGTGACACACTCAGTTGTGTTTTTTTTTTGACTTAAAATGTCAGAAGGACTTCTTCAAAAACGATGATGGCCAGAACGTTACAGTCAATGGTGATCGGTATAGAGCCATGATTACTTACTTTTTCTACATGGTGCCACAATCGATTTGTTGAACCGCCCAATTTCCCGTTTTGGACCTGTGAATTGGCCTCCCAGATCTTGAGGTTTAACACCGCTAGACTGTGGGGCTATTGAAAGTCATTGGACTATTCGGCAAGCTTGTTGGTGGATTTTTTTGATTTTCTCAGTGAGCCACTAAAGGTGGGGTTTTTTTATTATCTAAAACGCTTGTTAAATGGTCATGTTCGGCCGGCAATTTTTTTGCTCTAGACCATGCAGGTTTTTGCTTTTGTGCAAATTATACCCACTTTGAGTGAGCTATTATTTTAGATTCGTTAAAAAGTATGGAACAGGCAAAAAAAAGCGTTTCCGCACATATAGAATATATATTCTTGATCAGGATCAATAGCCGAGTCGATTTGTCACTGTCCGTCCGTATGAACATCAAGATCTCGAGAACTATAAAAGCTTGAGAGATTAAGCATGCAGACTTCAGAGAAATAGACGCAAAGACGAAAATGTTTTGGTTTTTTTTTTTTTTTGTTATTAGTCATATAAATTTCTATCGATTTGCAGAAAAACTTTTTTCCACGCCCACGCTAACGCCCACAAACCGCTCAAAACTGCCACGCCCGCACTTTTGAAAAATACGTTGATATTTTATTTTTTTTGTTCGTTTTGTAATTTTCTATCGATTTGTCAAAAAAAACTCCCCCTACCGCCCACAAATCACTCAATACTGTCACACCCACACTTTTGGAAAATGGAATGATACTTTTTCACATTTTAATTATTTTTTTTGATATATGATATTTATAACCGTTACTCGTAGAGTAAAAGTGTATACTAGATTCGTTGAAAAGTATGTAACAGGCATAAGGAGGCGTTTCCGACCATATAAAGTATATATATTCTTGATCAGGATCAGTCGCCGAGTCGATCTGGCCATGTCCGTGGGGCCGTCTGTCCGAATGAACGTCGAGATTTTAGGAACAACATAAGCTAGAAAGTTGAGATCAAGCATACAGACTCCAGGGACATAGACGCAGCGCAAGTTTGTCGATTCATGCTGCCACGCCTACACTAACACCCACAAACCGACCAAAGGTCCACGCCACCACTTTTGAAAAAGGTTTTGATATTTTTTAATTTTTGTATTAATCTTGTATTAATCTTGTATTAATCTTGTTTTCAAAAGTGTGGGCGTGGCAGTTTTGGGCGGTTTGTGGACGTTAGAGTGGGGTGGCAACATGAATCGACAAACGCGCGCTGCGTCTATGTCCCTGGAGTCTGTATGCTTAATCTAAACTTTCTAGCTTATGTAGTTCCTGAGATCTCGACGTTCATACGGACAGACGGACATGGCCAGATCGACTCGGCTACTGATCCTGATCAAGAATATATATACTTTATATGGTCGGAAACGCTTCCTTATGCCTGTTACATACTTTTCAACAAATCTAGTATACCCTTTTACTCTACGAGTAACGGGTATAAAAACTGGAAGGTGAAAATGTCGACCAACCCAGGTGTTGATAGTGTTGCAGAATAATGCTTTGTGTTTTTTCAAATTAGATGTAAGAATGTTTGTTGCCTAAAAACTTTCAACCTTATTAGTCATTTTATGGATTTAAAACTATGTTATTATGGGTCATTAACGTCATTTATAGTGTATTGACAATATTTATACATTATATTTACAATATAATTATTTTTTATTTTTACAAGTAAATTAGACAAAATTAAGTACTTTATGATCCAAATAACCTTACAATCGTTCTACTGACATTTTTATAAAAATTGGTTTGATTTAAATAAAATTGATTGCGAAATCATGAAATATGATCAGCCGTTAACTTTAAAATTATAATTTTAAAATCCGAACAATTACAGAAGCTTAATAAGCTTAGACAAATTCCCCAATTTAATAATTAAATGAAAGTTTTGGTCTCAATTTAAGAAGGTACGCTAAGGATATCTAATGACAAATAAATGATTAAAAAAGTTGTAATATTTTCTTTCTCCTGAACTAATCTCTGCGTAAAATTTGCATTAAAATTTTCAGGTTTAAGACAAGTTCTTTGAATCCTATATTTTAGATTAGGGGGTACGGCAACTATCGTTAATAAAGGAACAAACACATGTCTAGACGCCTTTTCATTTATTCAACATTAACACTGAAAAACTTTTTATTAATTCAAGTTTTATAAAATTTCAATTGAGACTCCCATAATTATGGGTTAAACTGCCTCGATAATTGTTAGTGGAAGTAGAAAATTTAATATTTGTTTAAGAACAATAAACAAGAAAGAACGCAATAGTCGAGTTTCCCGATTGACTATCTGATATCCGTTACTCAGCTGGGGGAAGTGCGAAGGAGAAATTACAGGACTGACAGTTTTTGGCGGTTTGTGAACGCTAGAGTGGGCGTGACAAAAAGATTTTTGGAAAATCGAGAAAAAAAATTACAAGACTAACAAAAATGTGAAAAAATATAAAAAAAAGAATGTTTTTGAAAAGTGTGGGCGTGGGAGCTTTTGTGCGGTTTGTGGGCGTTAGGGTGGGCGTGTCAAAATGTTGTTCTGCAGATCGATAGAAACTTACAAGACTAATAAAAAATAGAAAGGCTAATAAAAAAACGAAAAAATATTACATAATACAAATATATTGGAAATGGAGGAGTAAAACGCGAGGCGATTTAGTTAAAGTTTAATAATTGTTTTATTTGACATAAGCGTGACAGCGTTGTGAGTCGTTCGGAAGTTAACACAAGAAGAAGGAAGTTCCCAGAAAAACAAAAAGAACAGATTCAGATCAGTGTTACCAAATTTCAGTATATGGTTGTTGCCAAATTAACATACATAATATTTTTAGTATTTCAATACTCCTTCTCAACAACATATTCAGAAACAATTCATTTCAGTTATACATTTTAAATGCTTGTTTTTCTGTAGGTTTTTTGTTAATATATCTGATAACATGTCATTTGTACATTTGTATATTTTACATCAATTTCCTTTTTGGAATAAAGTTCCCTAACATAGTGGTTCTTTATGTCGATATGCCACCAGACTTTGCTTCTTGGACTCCCAGGATATTGGACCAGCTGCGTTTATGAAGACATATCCACTGTAGGATTTACGATCCGATGTGTCATTTGCCCAATCTGCGTCGACGTAGCCGTGAATCGGTTTACCTGTTGATTGATAATGAAGCTTTAAGTTTGAGATGCCCTTCAAATACCTTAGTATACGCTTGGCAGCGACTTCATGCTCCTTATGTGGGTTCACATTTCTTTGAGCCAATTTTGCAACTGAATGCATTATATCTGGCCTGGTTGTAATTGCCAAATACATTAGTGATCCTATAAGTGATTGGTAATCCTTTTCGTTGACAGGCTTGCAGTTAGGATCAGTACACTTAACTTGGAAGTTTGCCTCCAAAGGCGTTGCTACCGATTTGCAGCCTAACATACCCCAGGTGTGTAGCATATTCTCGATATATGTCTTGTGACCTATGGATATGGATCCAGTTTCACCTTCTTGTTCAACTTTAATGCCCAAGAAATGATTAAGCTGCCCGCTATCTACTGCTTTAAACTCATTGGCAATTGACTCTTTTATACCAATCAAATCATTTTTACATTACCTTGCAATAAGAAGATCGTCGACATACACTGCAATTATATTAATATTGTCCTTCTCATTGCGTGTGTACACACACGGCTCGCTGGCACAGGGAACAAAGTGCAGTTTTTGCAAGACTTTATTGAGCTTCCACTCTCTACCGCTATGTTTTAGCCCGTAAAGTGACTTCTTTAGTCTCAAAACTTTTCCATGATGCTTATCATCAAATCCTTCGGGTTGCTTCATATAGACTTCTTCGCTCAATGCGCTATTTAAGTAAGCTTTCGATACATCCGTCTGATGTAGAAATAAGTTATGCTCAACAGCCAGAGATATAATAAGTCTTACCGACGAATATCTGACAACTGGTGAAAACGTTTCAAAAAAGTCGATACCATATTGTTGTGCACATCCTTTAGCCAACAACCTCGATTGAAAACGCATCACATTGCCATCCTTATCTCCTTTGATGCCAAAAACCCACTTACTACCGATATCTCTTTTACCTTCTGGTAAGTCCTGTAGCTCCCATGTCTGATTAGCTTCGAGAGCGCCAATCTCCTTCTGAATTGATGCTACCCACTCTTGACTCATTTCAGACTGTGTCGCATCAGCAAACGTAACAGGTACCTTGACATCTTGAACCTTCATCATGTTTAACAAGTTGTATTGTTTTCGTGGACGCCCGGGTATTCCAGTATTTATCTTCTTAGGACGACCAGGACCACGAATTTCCCGTTTTTCGCTATCATCGCTCTTTGCACTCTCGTAAACATCAGAACTATCAGCTTCATTAACCTCGCTGTCAATTTGCTCTTCCTCGAGCACCTCTGCACCTTCTTTGTTGTTGTCCACTGCCAAAATCTGCGAACAATCAACTCCAATTTCGTCAATAAGTGCCGTCTCGTTCTCGCTGTTTCCATTCTTCGGATACCCTATAGTTTCCTCTAGAAAAACGACGTCTCTACTTTCGATTATCTGGTTCGATCCAATGGGCATTAATCTGTAGGCCTTCGCTGTTGTTGAATACCCTATCATCATGCATTCAATGCCTTTTGGCTTGAACTTTCCTGCATGTTTCTTATTTAATGCAATCGCTTTGAATCCAAAGATTTTTATATGCGATATCGAAGGCTTTTTACCTGTCCACAGTTCGAATGGTGTTTGACTCTTCAACGACCTTGTCTCCGATCTGTTGCGTAGATATGCTGCAGTCCTAACTGCTTCTCCCCACAGGAACTCATTCACTCCTGAATGTGTAAGCATGCTCCTTGCCATTTCCACAAGTGTCCGGTTAGCGCGCTCAGCAACCCCGTTTTGCTGCGGAGTGTACGGTACTGTCAATTGCCGCTTAATACCGTTTTCAGATAGGAACTTCTGAAACTCGTATATTCGCGACCGTTATCGCTGCGAATTGCTTTAAGTTTTTCACCGGTCTGTTTTTCTGCAAACGCGACAAAGTCTTTAAACGTGGGAAGCAATTCATCACGGGTTTTCAAAAAATATACGAACATATAACGCGAATAGTCATCAATAAATGTTACGAAATATCATGCTCCACCGGCAGATACTTTGTTCATTGGCCCGCAAATGTCCGAATGCACTAGCCCTAGCACTTTGTCCGCACGATTTTCTGCCATTTTTGGGAATGGTTTCACACAGATTTTACCTTTAGCACAGGTTTCACATGTAATTCGGTCTATGTCCACAACATTTTTGATCGACTTTAAGCCATTGACCATATTGTTACTTGCCATCTTTTTTAGGCTCGCCATGTTCAAATGGCCATAACGATAATGCCATTTCCACAACTCATCATTTGCACACAAGTACATGCACCGATTGTTCGGAGTATCAACAACAAAAAGATTTCCAGCTTATCTTGCCTGTAACACTTCTTCATTTTGACCGTTCTTTATATAGGCACTATGCTTGTGAAAAATCACTTTATACCCTTTTTCAACGGCTTTCGCTACTGATATGAAATTACTTTGCAAGTTTTTTACGTAAAGCACATTTTTCAAATTAACGAAACCATTCTTTGTTTTAACGACCACCGTAAGTAATATTTTCTCTTTATGCTCTTTAATGTCCGCGAACCACGACCTTTCACAACACATGTGAGCAGTTGCTCCACTGTCCAAGCACCACATCGATTTCGTTAAAACGTCATTTTTATTTACACTTGCAAGCATAGTAAACGACTTCTCTTTTGCAGATGTTTCTATTCTTTTTTGCATCACTGTTCTTTTGCGCCGATCTATTTTTCTTGTCTCCCTTTCCACTGTGACACGACACAAATGCTTGCTGCACACAAAGTTCCGTTTCGTCCGAACTCACTCTTTGTCTCTCTCCCTCTTCTATAATTTTCACTTTTAAATCAGAGAGAGTCGGTAACTGTTCGCGCGTTTCGATCGCTACCACGAAATTTTCGAATTTCTTACCGAGTCCCGACAGCATCAAAATAGTAAGAATATCTTCAGAAATGTCCATATCAATTTCTTTCAGTTTTTCGACGATATCCACAAAATCGTTTATGTAATTTTGTACGCACGCACTTTCCGACAAACTCAACCGGAGTAATTTCCTGAACAAGGTAATTTTTCTGGAGGGTCCACGAGGCTTGTACACAGCTGCAAGCTTGTCCCAAGCTTCTTTAGAACTAGCACTAGTTTTTAATCAAATTAATTTCTGAAGCCTTCACGCACAGCAATATTGTTGCTAATGCTTTTTCGTCTAGTTCGTCGAATTGGGCTCCTTGCTCAACTGTATCACTTTCTTGCTTCACGCGTCTTCCGCACACTAACGACCACATACCTGAGTGCACCAATACACTCTTCATTTGCACCGACCATACTGCGTAATTTTCGCCGTCCAATTTGTCGATCGCACAGAGCCCTTGTCCGCTCATGTTTATAAAAAATGTACAAGCTAATTACAGAAAATAATTATTTTCCACTTGATCACACACAATTATTAAAGTCTTTACTACTCCTGGGCCCATAACCTATTGGAAATGGAGGAGTAAAACGCGAGGCGATTTAGTTAAAGTTTAATAATTGTTTTATTTGACATAAGCGTGACAGCGTTGTGAGTCGTTCGGAAGTTAACACAAGAAGAAGGAAGTTCCCAGAAAAACAAAAAGAACAGATTCAGATCAGTGTTACCAAATTTCAGTATATGGTTGTTGCCAAATTAACATACATAATATTTTTAGTATTTCAATAAAATAATTACACAAAGTGTGGGCGTGGCAGTTTTGGTCGGTTTGTGGGCGCTAGAGGGGGCGTGGCAACATGAATCGACAAACTTGCGCGGCGTCTATGTCACAGGAGCCTGGATGCTGGATCTGAACTTTCTAGCTTTTACGGACGGACATATATATGTTATATGGTCGGAAACGCTTCCTTTTGCCTGTTACATTATTTTCAACTAATACTAGCCCTTTAACTCTACGAGTAACGGGTATAAAAATTCTACACATTTTTGAAAATTTTTTGCGTGACATCTGTCTGCTATTTGTGGGCGTTGCCAAAATATTTTTGGACATCTATATATATTGGCAGATCAAAAACAAAATGAAAAAATATTTTCAACGCTCTTCTGAATAAAACTTGCGCGGCGTTTTAACTTTCTTAACGTTCTTTACAGACGCAATTAATTGCAAAAATAATTAACAATTTAGGATAGATGTAGTTGTTAAGATTGTTATTAAGTCTTAAGAATGATTTTAAAATCGGTATTGAAGAAGCGGTATCTGTCAATATCAACACTTCTGGTAATATCTTCTACTTTTTCTAGATGTTTACAAAAGAAATTTGACAAAGATGTGTTGTTTAGTAACCCATATATAACGAACACTTCTTAACAGACTACTTATTCTTACATACTTCATTTCTGTCTTGCTTCAGCATGGAATTAGACAAAGTAAAGATACACAGCCTCCATTGCAATGCTGCTGTGCTCTCTTCACTTCAAGCATCTACTACTGCGACATCTCCTCAAAGCTTCACTTCAAAGGCGAATGCCGTGGCCGAGGCTACTATTATCGAAAATCCAAATCAACAGCAAAATGTTCAGAAAGACTTTGATAGCCACAATAGAGATTGCGACAGCCCCGTAAGTTCTACCTCGGAACTGGAGAAGGAGTTTGATGATCTGCGGAAGTTGCAAACCTCCTCTTTAACAAACAGCGTAGTGGTGGGAAAATCGACTGGCTCGCTAAACGGCGATTACTCAATCACATCAGCCACTTCCAAAACTAAAATGCTTGAAAGTGGTGTCACGATCAACTCAGCTACTGGGTCGGCATGCTTAACCATTGCATCAACCGCCGATCACATCAAGAAACGTATTCCAAACAGTCGAACGCCGACACGAAAGGCGCTAAGAATCAAATTCTACCGCAACGGGGATCGTTTCTATCCTGGTGTAACAATTCCTGTCTCTAACGAACGGTACAGATCCTTTGAAAGACTCTTTGAAGACCTAACCCGTCTGTTGGAAGAGTATGTAAAGATACCAGGGGCTGTTCGCACCATCTACAACATGTGCGGGAAGAAGGTGGATACTTCTCGTTATTTTTACTACACTCATTATTTAATTATTTATTTGCCCTTGTAGATAACCTCTCTCGATGAGTTGGAAGATGGCCAGAGCTACGTTTGTTCCTGCAATAACGAGAATTTTAAGAAGGTTGAGTACAACACTGGTTCCCAGCCTGTGTCTAATCTGACGCTGACCAACAATAGTCGAACCAACAATCAACGATTGGCTAAGTATCGACCCGCGTCTCCCCTGAAAAATGGCTTACTTGCAGGTAGCAGTCCTTTGGCAGCGTGTGGCGGAGGAACCGGCAACGGGAGTCCACTTATCGCTTCCAAATTAAGCGATCGAGTTACTGTGGTTCATCCTCGTATTGTGACGCTAATACGTAGTGGAACGAAGCCGCGGCGTATTATGCGATTGTTGCTAAACAAGCGTAACAGCCCGAGCTTCGATCACGTGCTGACCGCCATTACGCAAGTGGTGCGCTTGGATACGGGCTATGTGAGAAAGGTATTCACCCTTTCAGGCATATCAGTGGTCCAACTATCTGATTTTTTTGAGTCGGATGATGTTTTTTTTTTGCTTATGGGACAGAGCGCATTAACACTGCGGAAGATTTAAGTTAGAGGCGGAGGAGCTTAAAGCTATTAATGTCATACGTAAGACCATGCGCACGGCGGGAACCACCTGCAAGGGACCTAAGCCTAAAATGCCCATAAAAAGCAAAAAAGTTTATCCTCCATCGGTTGATCGGAGGCATTCAAAGCAGCAACCGCACCAGAAGACGATAGGCATGCCACTTTACTAACGAGCACTGGTATAGAGATCAATGAAATTGCCATCAAATATTCGCAGCACATACACTCTGGAAAGATTATTGGCGACGGCAACTTTGCCATTGTGTTTAAGATAAAGCACCGCCAAACTGGTGATTCCTACGCTCTGAAAATAATAGACAAAAACAAATGCAAGGGCAAGGAACACTACATAGAT